>NW_008752161.1:0-17827 GCF_000715545.1 Opisthorchis viverrini | reverse complement strand
GTAATTCTTGTCGTCTTATGCGTTTCGCAACGCGTCCTACGCTCACTGAGGTTGAATTTTTTCAGTTTTTTTCTGGCGTCTATATTTTTGAAATAATATATGCACAGATAATCAGAACGGCGATCGACATCAAATTGGAAGATCTATATGGAGGGACCTAACGACGGTCGTCGAAATAGGAGTACACAGTTTTGTTCACTCTGCCACAGTCAGGCAGCACTGCCCTCTTAACCTTATTACAGTCTCAGCTTACGGAATGAGAGAAATTAGCTATAGCGATCCGCCGATAATCCTCTCATGCATGTTTCCAGACTTTAGCATACTTAATGTTGTCACTCATTGCCGTGGCCAGACAGCAGCACGGAACATTTGAGCAGGAAATCGTAACAGTGTATACCTATTGCCCCAACAAGAACAACACGACTTCTAGTTTTGGTCTGCACCCTAGTATAGAGCATATGCTGGCGTAGTTAGCATACAAACACTGAGGAATTTGAAGCCTGGTCACTCAAAACATAGTGATATAGCAAATCTTTCATGGTAGAAGGTCTCCCGTACTCGCATTGGTGACGTATTGCAACTAGGTGGTTATCCATTATGCCACGCCCATTTTTCACTCTGATGTTTTGATGGAGTATGAGGTTTACTGACCAAAAATGGTTAGACTTCATACACTTGGACCTGCGTTGGGGTGAAAAGCATGGGTAGTCCTATAATTTTCTGGCGGATGGTGCTATGTTGTTTCGAGCTTGAATGGGGTACACATTACACGGAGTTAGAGAAGGTCCACCAGGCAAAAATGGGACAGCTAAAGGGTGGTGGAGCACAAGGGCATGTGGTGGTTACATGACATTAGCTACGGCCAAACTGAATGCTGTTGGATCTTCTTGCCTTCCTGACTGAGAAGCACGTGATCGTTGGAAACCCTGTAGGACATGACACACAACCGACCTCATTTGCGCGCATGGTGTCATTTCCTTACCGGACTGCCTAGCTAAAGTCGTTGTGCACTGAGGTTGTGTCGGATGAGGTTCGCAAAGGACACTGGATTGATCCCGGCTGATAGCGCCTTCCTTCAACACGATGCCCAGGTGTGTTTATCTTACAGCTGTCCGAAGGTTTATGCACTCTGCTCTTAATAGTTTTCCACCAAGGACGTAAGGCTTCACCACTCTACGTCCATACCCTATTCTTTACTCTCTTACCAAAGCTTTATTCCTTCATGGTTGTGTGGTAGTTAAGCCCCAATATGTAGTAGAGGTGTATTTCCATTAATGCTTATGATTTTTTCAGCAAACAAGACTGATGCGCTCCAATGGACAAGAGTCATCATGAAGCAAGTTACCCGACTGCTGAAAAAGGACGTTCAACTTTTATCTACTTGTAAAAATCAACTTTATGGCTACTTCTCCCCACATAACTTTTGAGGTAGCTAGAAAAACGTATATGGTAAACACTAACTGAATTCGTCTTTTGTACACAGAGCACACGGTTTTTAAAACACTAATGAAGTTACTCTATACAGTTGCAAAATTATTATTTATTTCCCGTTAACCTATTGGAGTTTCATAGTCCGACAGTGTCGGTCACAAGGTCAGCTAGTGCGAGCACGTACAACTGGTCTACTCAATTACGACAATACATAAAAGAATAGCTGAATATCTTCTCTGCTGTTCAGAACAGAGACAGCCAAGGCAGTAAGTGCTGGTCTGTAGGCATAATCTGACAACCAGTTAGCAAATGTTTTGCCAGCATTCGCGTTGTCAGTATCGAAACGTTTCCAAACCAGTTGCCGGGCTCAACAAATGAGTCGAAAACTAATCATCCCCTCCGAGCTAACGGTATTCTGCAACGTTGCCTTACCCAAGATATGATCAAGTTCTTCTACGCTTAGTTATGGTAAGCAATTGCCGAATGGAGACGGCCATCCTCTAGGTACACCAATGAAACTGTTTGTTGAATGTGAACCAGCCCTCGGGCTGCTATGGACAAGCCACGACGTCTGGTCGATTTGTATCAAGATCAACACTCAGCAAAAGCTGTGTGACCTTGGAACTCACGTGACACATTAGTGGCTACAGCAACACGCAATAGGGCTGGAAGCGGTGGCGACTACGGGTTCACGTGTACTGCCCATTTATTAAAAGACGTTGATCGCGTGTCATGATCCACGTTGCCGGTTGCAAGCTGAAACGTGTCACGCGCACATACCTCTACTACGGTAGCTGTACGAATCCAATACTAGGTTCTGATTTCATACGACTGAAATCCTCATGGCCAAAAGACTTTCCTTGGGTTACTAATCACTGATCCGTGCCATTATTTTACGGCAGATCTCATGTTTGGGACGGTTTGTGACTGTCAAACATCCCAACTCCCTAAGGGTCTCTTCATCACCAAGAGCCTGGAGCTCACTATTGAGTCAAGGCTTGTATACTTCCTTATTCCAGTGAGCTATATTGGGGAGTGTACATGTGAAACTCTCACAGTTTCTTACGCAGGGTTGGTCATTGGTTAGGCGTCTTACTAACGCAGTCTCCTGGTCCTCTGGACTGGGGTTCGGAACATGTGTGGCAACCTGTTCTTTAAAAATGTAGGGTGCTCTGACAGTCTTAAGCCTTGCAGATAGGCCTTTATCCACAGACTTCGGTTGAGGACCCTAATCGTCCTCCTGTCCAGGTCTGGGCATCCTGACGCCCCGACGCCCACGAATAACCGTAGGTTGCACAAAAATCCCAAATATTCACTATTCTCCCTCTCCTCATCTATGGCGATGCCTCCGTTTAAGTCTTGAGGAGTGACGAATCCGCTCAATGCCCATTACCACTAGCTGCAATATCTACTGTTGACTTGCTCGCAACGTCTTCAAAATCGCCCTGTAAATCCCGACGTTCAGTTCATCTGGCGCTCTTTAACGTTTGCACTCCGAAACAAGCGAGACGATGGACTGCTCTATCATGTACGCTTGACTCGGTTTATATCGGTTTGTGCCATCTGCCTGAAATGAGGATTCAAGACCAAAGTGCGGTTGCTGAACTGAAATTCACGTCGGTTTCCGGTCGCTTTTAGAGTCTCACCTTTGGTGATCCACATGCCGTTGCTTCAGGTTCTATTTCGGTTGATATTGTTTTAAGCAAACGGGATGAAGGGTTTCTGGTTGAATGCTTTCCCATTTATGATCGTCTCCGTGTGTTTCGTTTAGTATCGTCTGTGATGGTAGCCTGTAAACGCGGCGGTAATCGTTGTCTATCCAAAGTATCCACTTAGGTCGCAGCAGACTGCTTTGAGTGCTCCGTTGTAGCGGGCTGAGATCCAGGAGTATGAGTGCGAAGATATTTAGGAATAAGACTGCTGATGCTCAATGTGGTGGTCGTCTCGGACTGAAATCGAGACGCACGGAAAACGGGAAACCCATGCTGTAGTGAAATACTGCCCACAGACGGTTTCTATGCAGCACTAACCTCTGAAACAACCAGAGCCACTTAGCTGTATGGTGACTCTGGCATCTGAGTCAACCCCGAACAGATATGGACCACATCGAGATTGGCTATAGGTGGCGTGTTTCAATGGCTGAGGGCCACTTGTTGTAGAACATCTATACGGACTCGGATAACGCGCTTGTTCGACACTGATGCTTGCGCTTTCCGGGACCCACACTCACACCGCGCCCAGCCATTAAGAAGCTCTTGAACCCTGATGTGAAACAAGTCTGATATCAACTTTTACCAGAAGCAACTGTCTGCAAGCCTTCTAGATACTGGAAGCTCCGGTGGTAGACTGGCTCAACCCATCATACCCGACAACCGGATCTCGAGAAACACTAAAGTTTCTTGATACTCGGAAACGTATTCCTCCTGTTTAGGGAATAATATCGCTGGACGAGCTGTCAGACTTAAGGCGAAGAAGGGCGTCTGTATGGATTGAGAAACTTGGTGGATCCAGAAAGCTGAAGAGATGAATAAGACGGGAAACTCTGGGCATATACGTAAGCCGTTCCGGATGCTAAGCGCAAAGAGTTGAAAGAAGATACCTGAAAGCGGAACATTCACTGATAAGGACGATTCGGTTGTATATTTAAAAGTAGGGCGCCTGATTTGTTTGGCTGAACACATTTAAGACCGATTAAGTTGGGAACCTGAATTTGCCCACTCAGATTTCCAGACGGCAATGGAGTCGTGGACAGTTAAATTGGAAACTGCAGGGCTTCAGATCTAATCGAATGGCACTCGTCCCTCAAACACTGCTGGGCTTGTGTTCCGACCACGTCTTCACATCCCTTCAAGTGCTTTAGCAACGACATGTGTATCCGCACCCTGCAAGCTTGGTGTTCCTTGAACTCTGGAGTGTGATTCAATTTATCGGTTGGTTCGTTCTTCTCAACAAACTTGGATCGAATTATACGCCCCAGAATTTGGTGACTTCCATGCACCGTTTGTATTCATATACTTGTGGCTGTGTGAATGTGTGGGTTCCTGTTATATCTGCTGACTCGCCAATCTGAGTTATCTGCTGCTGACCCGCTCCAGTGCCTAGTTGCCGAAAAAAGACAGAAGGGAACACAACAGCTATATTCCGAATCAGGAAGTGCGAGAGCGCGAGTGCACACGAGCGCGAATGTACAACGGTCTCAAGCTATTTATTGGATGGACACTGTCTAACTTGGTCCAATGCTGACGCACACGGTCTGGATTTGGTGCGAGCCTGCGACGTGCTGCATATTGCGGGGGCGTTGTCTGACCTTGATCAACGCTGACTCGCGCTGTCTGGGTTTCGATACAAGGCTGTGGTGCGCTGCATATTGAGGGGGCGTTGTCTGTCTGGTCAAAATCTAGCGGAATTGAGATTTCGGGCATTCAGTGGTTGCTTTCAGGAAGCTGACCTTCTTGATAGTTCCCCTCCCAAAACTTTCCTATTGACAGCGGTGTCCATTATCTCCATTTTCGCTTAGTTTCCTCACTGCTAAGGTAATGAAGCGGACGCTACATCTCTAAAACCACAGTGTTCAGATCTCTTCATGAGAGGAACGTATCATCCTTGAATATGCAGACGACATTGTTCTGACTCCAAAGAGTCTCGAACCCGCGAACCCGTGATTGAAGGATGACCGGCGCTATATCCTGTCTAAGTGCGAGTTAATCACACTACTGATCAGCCACTCGTGGCCGAACGGTTGTGTTCAAACTACTAGCCGGGAGGCCGCTGGTTCGAGACTCTTCGGAGTATCGTGAGATGCGCACTGGTGATGATTTTCAATAAGGATGAAACAGCTGTACAGTGCTTCTCGGTTTTTCAGCATAGATTGGCTTCACTTACAGGACGAAATCTCCACAAAAATCCCAAATTTCCTCACACTTCCAACAATAATGAAGCTGACCTCAGCGAAAGTATGCTTCATGAGAATAAACTATTCCCGGAAGCTAATGCTTGTTATACTTACCCACATATATAAGTATTTTTTTCACACAACCTCTCGTGGTGAGTGGAGAAGACTGTCGGCGACTTTCCGGATAACCACGCAAAAATGGTGTATCTTCCTTTGGTCTCCGAATTCCGTGTCTTGTCTTGATGAGGCACATGTTGCCAACATTATCATTAGCTCCGTTCCTCTCGGTTATCGACGGGGAACTGTTGTTCACAGAGAGTACAAAGATCCACACTTACCCAGTTTCCATGTCCCTAACACGTGTTATTTAGCTTATCGGCCCAATACTGTTTGAAGAGTTCGAAAACGGGGATTTCTTATCGGTTAGAGACCTGGGTGCTCTCTAGGGACTGGGTGCCTTGCCGTCAGACAATTGTTCCGGCTATGAAATACTTGTTGAAGGTCCTATACAGACTGAGTATTACAATCGTCCTACTCGATCCAAGACAAATTATAGCTCTTGTAAACTTCATGCTACCTAGCTAGATTCACTAGAGTGCCGTTTTTGGAAAACTATAATATCCGAATAATTTTATCCATAACAAGGAAACATGATGTAATGATGAAAGTTAGACTCAATCAAATTTCTACCCAGATGCATCCTAAATGTTTAGTGAGGGCAGGGAGAGTCAAGACATGAGTCTTGGTCAGTTGAGAGTATACTGATATGCACCACTCTAGGAAGAAAGCGAAAGCAAAAAATGTCAGGGACAAGCGATCAGCTGACAAAGCAATCGTCGAGTCATTGAGTCCAACTTCACGATGATCTCCAAATAGAAGTAGACGTTTTGTTGTAATTAATCCTGGACTTCCCACGCTCACTGTGGCAACTGAAGGAAGTAAAAAACGCCAGTATGTCATACCGAACATGACTTTGGTTCATGCAGGGCCACGTTGGATTGAATGACGGGCCTTCCATGATCTTGAACGAGAGCCTATTCGCCTTTGTTTTGTGCGTATATACAAGTCTTGGGTTCAGGCAGTTGTTCACATTCAAAATGATTCACACTTGAGCATAACACTTTGATGAGTAGGCTGAACCAAGTGAGGGTAGAAAGGCTCCGAGTGTGTTCATCACCGTTCTACATCGTTCTTGTTGTTTTTTCTTCTCTCAGACTGTTCTGCAAGACAACTAATATAGGCACATGCACGATCAGGATAGTCCATGAACTGTCAGTAGATCGTGGGTTTTAGATGATCGATTGCTGCACATTTTTCCGCATTGTTGAGCATGTCCAAATCGGGCTACCATGCTACTTATTCTTGAAAGATACGCGTGCCGCCAGAAATTCTGCTTACTTCATTCACTTCCCTGTGGTCCTTGAGGAACAATAGTGAAAACTCGACAACTATCGATAGATTATTTGTGGTCTACATAAGAATGAGTGCGAATCGGATGCACCGAAAAGACAGTTTGGGAAATGAATAAGTTATACTAACCAGTTGTCGGCCTGTTTAAGCAACTTCTGGGTCGTTTATTAGCGCTAGTTATGGATCCGGAAGAATGAGTGATTAAGTAAGTGATTCACTGAAATCCACTTGAGTACATTATCGTGAGTAATGAAGCGAGGCTTTTTGGAATCTAGAACTGGCTTATTCTTCCACTCCGGTTAATCCTTCCAGGTATGTGGAGGAAATGAATGGTGGTCGGCTGGATTCACATCCAACTGAACACTTGAGTCCAAATTGTCATCATGCACTGAAAATAATGCCTGAAGATAGTTAGAACCAGCACGCCTAGAAAGCTCTCAGGAACTTGTCAAACTTGCAGCGCTGGTTAGTTTTGGAATTACGAAATTTCAGTTAGACTCTAGGTCTTGCTCCACTGAACATCAGCAAATGTGTTGAAGCTGGTTGAGCAACTAGCATCGTAACTGTTTGTGTATGCCCGTCTTTGTCGAACAAAGGTGAACAAATTAGTCTTTGATCATTTTGCCTGCAATGACGAAGTGGCATCATATGCATAAAACCCTAGTGTCACGTCTACTTAGTACGAACTGCTCTATTCCATAAGCCTTGCGAATACTGCCAAGAGCAAGCAGGCTAGTCGGAACACAAGGGGAAGTATCCACTCTCTTGAGTCGACAGGCATTGCCTCTATACAGCCAAAAACGGTAAAACCTGTAACAGTTAGTTCAGGCTTTCTGTAAATAAACAGAAGGCGTAATTAGGCACAAGAAAAAAACCAAAAGGATGAACTGTTGGCACATCTGCGGACAAACAGAGACTACAAAACTCACACAAACTACCATTTTGATGGGTAAAATTAGGGTGGATTTTATCCCATTCCAATTGAGATAACTTTTAATCCAGAGGAAAAGTTACTGAAATCATCGAAATACACTCATTTGCAAACAAATTTGGTTTCTGAGAGCCTCACCTGGAATCCAGATGAATCTCTCGTTTGTAATGTTGCCAGGCAACTGAAACACGAGACGGCCTGACGCAGCACATTCAGTTGCCTGGAAACATCACAAAGGAAATCTGAGTTCCAGGTGAGTCTCTCGCAAAACCAAATCTGTTTGCAAATGAGTGTAGTTCGCTAATTTTGTACAATTTGGTTTCAGGTAGAGCATAAAGTTAACGAAAAGTTGAGGGCTGCGCTTACGTGATGAGTCCCAAGAAGGGCGAAACCGGTCGTGGGCTGTCGAAGAACCTCGAACAACCTTATCAGTAGTGCATTACGAATCGCTGAAATCATGTTTTCAACTGTACCGATGCGAGCCCGAGTGGTAAACTGTGACCGAAGCCGATATCAGAATCATTCCAGACTTTCCTCTGCATCTCCAGGGGCCAGAACAAAAGAATTCAGCATAGTCTCTCTGGTGTTCAATGAAGTCTCGTTTCGATACCTTAAACTTTGTCCTATATTATGTAGTTCGCCCCCTCTGGAATCTTACTAATAGCATTTGCTTTCCATCCTTGAGTTTAACAAAAAAAACATGGAATTAGTTAATGAAATGAGAGGAACTAAGTGCGTCTAGTCATGAAAAACTGCCGAAATTAAGCCTGGAGAAGAAAGGGTTCTTGGGCATAGTCAGTGTTTTCTTCTTGTTCGACGTCAATATCGAAACATGCTGCTTTTCTGATCATGTGTATGTCTTCAGATGATAGGTGAATGACGAGTCTCGATGATAAGAATCTCATTCGTCATTTTGCGCCAGAGTTAAAGATAGGTTGAAAAATTTGTCTGAGACCATTTTGTAGGATGTCCGTTGGATTGTAGTGATACACATGGCCTCTGTGTATAAAACGTCGGTGGTGTTTCCTATCAGAAGATGTTGGTTGGCATCAACGGATTTGGAAACAGCTACTTCCGCAGCGATATGTTTCAAGTGGCACATATTCCAGCGTCTATCTGGAAGACTACTGCTTTCAGTCTCCGGCTCACACTCGTTTAGACAACAAGGCTACACTCTTACTTGCTTACCAGAAGTATATGAAGCCAGTAAGAAGCAAAATAGGTGCGGCTGGAACAACGGGCCTTCCCGGATAGGGTCTAATTTTTCCTCTCTGTCCTTTACCTGAGCACTGAGAAAAGAGACAGGAACATGACCGGATCCCTTTCCATTAGTTTCCACCCGTCTGGGATGGTGTATACTTGTTGGGGTCTGGTTGATTATCTTATCAGGGACTTGAGTAACTAAAGTAGAGTGGTTGTGAGACAGTCAACCTGCTGATTATTACGTTTCTGAGGGGCACTCAGTTTTGTGTTATTTCAAGATATTTTGGATGTTGTGTACTTACAATCAGTTAAACGATCTGGGAGATTTTGATGGCCAGTTTCTGCAATATGGGTCAAGTAGTTCACATGGAATTCTCCACCTTCTTTGAAGACCTTTGGAGGCATATCTCCCCATTCTAGTGCCTTCTTACGTTTAGGTAGGGGCATTTCGTATTTTATTCTTTATGAATAGAGTTAATATTCTATTCGCCCGTGGAGCCACCTCTAGGGTATCGGTTGTAGGCGGTCGGTTGAGGAAGCGTTCAGTCCCCTTCTTTCCAATAAAAGATTTTAAGAGCGAGACATCTTTCTCACTCATTGTTTCACTGACTGTTGCTTTTACTTTACCACTCAGTCGTATAAGTTTATATAGCGCACAGCTGTTTACGGCAGCTGAAGCATCCTGTACCAAAGCTCTCGGTCTTTCCTTAGATTATTCACTATTTGGTTCAAGGTTTTTACATGCTCCGTCGTACAAATTGCCTCTTGATACGGATTTCCTTGCATAACTCGGGAATAGCGATCTTCATTTGATGGTACCGGGGGAGTTGGACAGATAGATTTGAACGTTGTTAGCATAGCTATTTTGACGTTTTACCATGCTTTATCTACGTGCCCGTTATCGGTACAATGCTGGTTTGCTGTGGAGAGCAGACGAGCTAGCTAAGACTGATGCAGTTGAGCTAGCATGATTCTATGAAGATAGTGGTTAGCATGCTTCTTGCTGACTTTTGAGGGCCTGAAGGAGAGCGAATTATCATGAATGTTCATATCATGGGTCCGGTGAGATTCTAAGGAGCTCAGACAACCGAATTGGGCATTTATATCCTCAGAAAGAATCACAATGTCAGTGTTCTCCTTATGAATGAGCCCAGTAAATCTCGTTAGAAAGTGTCTTTCGCAGCATCAGAACTGCAGTTCGTAAAGGCATACATCGAAATTATAGGCGAGCACCGTTTTTATGTTCAGTAGCGTTGGGCTTATTTGAACTGGATAACCGAATGGCGCATGAACAAAAGTTTACTGTAATCCAATCCAGCAAAGCGCGTTCGGCTCTGGGAGTGAGTGCAACTCCTTTGACTTATATCCCACGAGTCATCGATTCTGGATCGTCGGACACACAAAGAGTGAAATGCGAAAGACTTGAGTTTTTTCTTGGCGTTTTGAGATGAAGGATCATGCTGGTGTCTTGTATACCGGTTTTAGAGAAACATCGTAACTAAATTTTGAGGGCGTATAAAGTTTAGGCGAGCATTGACTGTTTGCCAACTCCACATAGAGTACGGATGTTGAAGGCCCTTATGTAGAAAGGATATCATGGATTAAGCCAGGTATTATTTCTTACTGTTACTGAGCAGCGGGGTGACCTAACCAGCTTGAGTCCATGGCTTATTGCAAAGAGAGGTTTGACGTTGCTCAATGGACGATGAGTTCACCACCAATGCCACTCGATTTTTCAACATCAGGCTTTTGGAAAGAATCATTGACCAAGTAAGAATATTGGTACTTCAAGCGCATTTTTGCTGGCACTGTCACCGAACGTGACAAATTATTGGAAAACATTTTTCCACTATCCAAAGAGAACTTCATGCTGACAACATCTCAATTATTGATGAATTGTTTACCAATCAACCATTTTACTCGGACAAGAGGTCACCAACCAAATAATGAATCAAAATTGCAGTGGTTGCCGACCATTTCATACGGCGTTATCAATCTCAGTGATTCTTTCAATGTGGTATAAAATAACCGTCGTCGTTCATTCCTGAACTTAAAATAACTGGGGGAAAAAGCCACAATCGTTGCGGCCTCAGCTCGCTCGGTATCTCTCGATTCACTTATTGGCAAGCAGTATTCAGTAAAGGGTACGGTAGTGAAGCATCGGTGTTGAACACTGATGTCATGCTGTCGATGACGATGATAATGATGATGATGATGATGATGATGATGATGACGATGATTCAGTAAAGGCGTTCGGAGTGATATAAAAAGATAGAAACAGTCTATTTAAATTAATGTGGGGTTTAGTGAAACTTTGCAGTAGTGTCCTGCAGTATGGGTGGGAACTGAGTTACTTTTAGCGCTTCGCTCAATTTTCAATTTTGAGGTATACTTACAACCATGCACTCGTCTTTCATACTGAGAGGTTAATGTGACGGTGTTTCAGTTCCCTTAGATAAGCGCTACACAAGCCTCATGCCCATACTATTTTCTAGTATTGACATCTCAATACAAGACAGTATGACCCGCGTAAGTTCATTTCCAGAATACTTCATCTCGGGACATGAAATTCCCAGAATAATACATCGTAAGAAATATCATGCGGATAAGTTTTCGTGTGTTCATTTTTGCCTGAAGTTTCGTTACCACTGAAACTGAAACTGTATGTCAAATTATGGTTTGCATGAGGTCAGCCTGTTACTTTTAAAACTGCAGAGTAACGCAGAGAAAAAGGAAAGTGTAGCACCGAATATTTTTGCAGATACAAGTTGGTTGCATGATCAACTGGGGTGTGAACAGAGCTAGAATTATACGAGAGTCTAGAGTACGCAACTATCTCAGCTCCTCGAAACCTGTAGTTACCTAAGCCTAAGCATATGGAGCAAACGAACTCTATTCCAACCCCAACTACGATAGATTAACGACGCTAGAATGTTATTAGGGATGTGTACATCCTTGAAATCCGATCAGTAATCAATGCTTAACAATAAGTCGTAGTTCATTCCAGGGAGATCTCGTTCTTTGGATGGGGAGATAGGAGGATGGTCTTGGCCTTTATTTAAAATTCGCTGTTGGTCTTTGTTTCAAACACTATGTTAGTTGTTCGAGGGTGCCCGATTTTGATTGGTCCACCTTATAATTACGTCAACCGAACGTTGTTTATTCGATGTAGCTTGACTGTTTCAGACATACTAATGACGAAAACAAGCGGCCTGTGCTGCTTAGACAGCTGTCGCCTGGATTAGCTTTTGACTGAACAAAACGAAGTATTTTGTCGGCAAGTTGGCAAACGGTAATCGAATTCCTAACTCTATGTATGTCACCTCGACACCCATTGCTGCGAACATAGTTAATTCACTGTCTCGTCTACTCAAAACCTTATCTGGGTCAGTAAAAATGACTATGCTATTTTGCCAAACATCTAAAAAAAACTAAGTAGTGGAGATGCACTGATTTACATGGTTCACCAATCAATTGAATTGCTCCACTGTTTGCAGATAGCGGCTGAAACGTCTTACTTGATTCCAATCTACCTGCTTGTACACCCTGGTGACGTCGCAGTGAAATTTCTATAGGTACCTTCAAGTGTACATACACTTCGTAATGTTAATTACACTAATAATCTGAAAGGAAACTAGTAGCGTCATGATTGGAGTTTGTCAAATCTCGTGTGCTATGGGCAAATCGGATCGATTGGTCACGTTTGGTGTAGTGTCTTTCTCGAGTTTTTTTCCTTGTGGTTGGTCAATTAAATGAGAGAGGTGATAAACCACTTACAAGCATACCGATTATCCTAAATAATCACTTGTTTTCTCCTGCCGATATTTCTTGGGCGGGATACCTCTTTTTACCCTAATTATCAACTGGTTCGATGTTACCGTCGATAGACCAGGCGACATTCTAACGCATTTGGTTGACATCATTAGAGGAAAATACGCTTACTCCAACCCAAATCAATGTTGTGTCATTCCAAATTTAGAGTGTGCTGTTAGGTGTGACACATTTCCATAACTCGAAGAAAATAGCCAACCGACTGGAACTGACTCATTCAGCGCAACGCCTATTCGAATAGACAGTTCGACGACACATGCCAGTATTTTTGTGGTGCAGGTAGGTGTAGAAGTATTCGCAGATAAGAGGGCCCGGGTTCTCAGGAACATCTTGGATGGATACACAATTTGTTGTTTTGCTTTCTGAGGAAAGTTCTGTAGTCAGCCAAATTGGGATCTTCATTTTTTTGTAAAATATTTCAGGTGTAATAAAGCATAAGGCCATGGAACATCACGATCTAAAAGAATTCCACGCGACAACAGCATCACATCATTTGTACGACTCTATACTTTCTCCCTCGCGCTTAAACAAATTTGGCAAACCAAAGGAACGTTGTGATGAATTTCTGATCAGAATACTAGTACCAAAGCAAACAAACTTCATATATGTCCTTCTCGTGTTTGAGCTATCACCTCGCTAATGCAGTGATCTCTCTTCCGTCTGAATTATTTATAGTTGGTGCAAGTTAGCAAACTGATTTTAACTGCCCAAGAGGTGCTATATGATGATAAAATGTCGGTTTTCTGACATGATTGGCTGGAATATACTGTCAGGCCTTCGAAGATGTGTGCTTCGGGAAGTACAAGTCATTCATCTCATCCATTTCTTCACGTGCCTCTACATCGTCTCATGTGCGTGTCACCTGTTCTTGTTTAAATCAACAGTCAGATCAGTTGATGGTGCGTGAAAGTTTGACGATTTTCGCCGCGCCGCCTGACTAGTGAGACCTATTTTTTCTTTGGAAAATCACGGTTCAGATATTTGGTGAACTTCATTGTGAACTATTCATGCACAAATTAGGCTGGAGAGGTTGACTGATTGTCGCATATAAACAAGTACTTTTGTTATTTGGTGTATATTGGCCTACTTTAAAAGAGGACAATGGATGCCCTTTGAACAGAGATAAAACTGACCTTCGGAGGACTTGCGAATAAGCTCAGATGAAGGGTGAGTCTGTTTGAGGAAAATGTCCCGAACAGTGTTCTTAAGGATATTCAGTTGTTTAGGTATAGTTTCCCAAAACGAATCCTGTATTGTGAAGCGAGATGTCATAGAATAGCCGCGTCTAACTGTTACTTTCAAACCAGTGTAATCCAATCGACCCTACCACGCGTGTACCAAGAAACGCCATAAAAAAACTGATGAACGGCTCTTTGTCTTCAGTTTTTAAAATGTCCTCTTTCATCTGTTTCCGACTGTGGTTATCTAATCCTCTTCGGTATGTGTTGATCAATGGCTCTCATCCGAGTATTGTTCACGTGTTCATATTTCATACAAAGTTAACGTGTGTTTTGGAGGTGGTCAAACGTAACTTATGGTAGTTAGTGTAAGGGTAGCGGCTTTTCCATGTACATATATGATGCTGACATAATGCATTCCTCGTTCCGTCTAAACCGCTTTCACGGTGGTGCGGTACTTTTGTTGTTCACTGCGTTACCTTGTTTGTTATGCTTGTGTGTCCGCAGGATATCAGTGATGCCCTGTCACTTGTCATGACCAAAGGTGTGTGAAAATGTTCCACCAAGCTTGAAAGTATTTTTCACCTCGAAGGACTAAAATGTGTTTTATTTCTCAGGCGCAGTCAGCCTGGTCAAGGTTGTATGTGAAAAAAACTTTTTCAGTAACACAAATCCAGGCCAATGGTAGTGTCTTTCACATCTTTACAGCAAAGACCCAAGATACGAAAATGCACCATAGCATTCGTTATTCCTAAGCGTTGGCCCTTAACAAAGCTTACTCAGTTAGCTCGGTCGCGGATGTAAAACATGCTCTTTTGGTGGTCCCCATATACAGAATATTAACCAGCTTTGTTAAGGGCTGAATGACCGTGACAGGAGCTGAGTTCACACGAAGTAGCCAGACAAATGAAAAGATTAATGGCTGGGAAAACACTGTTTCATTGTAGGCAGGTGCATTGGATGGTTCGCCACCGAGCCTAGAACGCGTTTCTTGTAAAGCTCATTAGTAGTGTTTATTAAAGTACTGTTTGTAATTCGTAATGACGATGATTTAAAATCCACAAATTAGTAGTCCAACAACTCACTGATACTGTATTATCCCAAAGTCTTCCATGACAGCTTAACTTGGCTGATTTGTTTCCATTAACTTTCTGAGAAGAAATCTTCTCCCAGATTTAGACCATAATGAAACCGCATCAGCAAACAGCCCATTTTCGGTTAGCCTGCTTCCCTACTTTCTATGGGATTACCATGTTGAAGGGATCTTAAAATATCCCAATGGAGTTGTCATCCCAAACAATCAGTTGGCATGCATTATTTCCAATGACACATGAAAAGTGTTCACAATTCGTCACTCAAAAACCGATTCCAGTTCATTCCACACAGTGCTAACCAACGCAGAACTTACTGTGGCATTACTCTGGAAGTATAAATAACCAGAAATGTTAAATATCAGTGCAATTCAACCAATGAGTAGCTTTTTTGATGCACATTCGTTTGTAGAACAATATAAACAATAGACTATTGACTGATTCTTGTGTCTTCATCCATTGGTAAGAAGATGAGAGATTCATTCAACGCATTGCTTGTCCACGGGAGCGCTATCGCAGCCTAGTCAGGGATTTACTATCAGAAAAAACGCTTCAAAAGTGGTAAGCGTCTCTCTATCTAACTAGCCAGTGCTATGATAGATGATGCTCCCCGTCCGAAAAACAACAATGCATTGCACACCTAGGCTGAGGAAGGCATTTTATACTACTTATCCATCCTAAAGCCTGAACAATGAATATGTAGGTTACACTGATGAAAATAAAATGATCAAAAACTCAACCTACCTATTCGTCTAACCGCTGAGTGACAGCTTTCTAGCCAAGCTGAGTAAGCCGTTTTTGTTCAGACGATGCGGGCTGAGTCTATGTTAGGCAGCAAAACAGTCTGGCAAATTTGACTGAGTTCCGCAGTTCTATTTGAACTGTTCGATTAGCTGGCCCTTATCAAAAGCGCACTATGACTTTACTCCGCTGGTTCGTTGTACTTTTTCTCAGACAGTTTTGCTCAAGACGTGATAGCCTACAACTCAACTGTGGTCTTTGAGAATGATAAAAAGAACTATTTCTTAGTTGGGGTGGTGGGGTTAATGCTACCTATAAGGCATTTGTCATTAATTCTCGGAGTTCTTGCTTATCAAGGGATGCAGAAAGTTTCAAGTTTGATAACGTCATTTCCTGAAAGATAAGGCATAACTTGAACATGATAGCTTTTTGTCACAAATGGCGAATTTTTGGGTGAATGTATTACATGTTAAGGGATCGTTTGTTGAGGTGGCTTTCAGGTTTTTTATAACACAATCCGGCTTTACCGAAGGATAGAAAACAAAGGTAGCTGAGTGCCTTCCTCTGCTTGCGGCTTCACACATGGCAATCAAATGTCAAAACCTGATTGCCATTGTGGACTGTTACATCACGGTAACATCAGCACACAAAAACTCAACCTGCACACAACTGTTAATCTGTTCGCAGATCTTGGCAGTTGGATTGCAAACGTTTCATCACCAATCGAGGTGACATCGTCAGTGCAGGGTTGAGTCGGTCCCACTGCCAAGCTCGGCGAACAGACCAACAACTAAACAGCGCACCCGAGCTACTAACATTCCACAACATTGCTAACAACTGTTAATGGCAGAACTCTCTACGCCATGTTTTGCTCTTACATTTGTGACAAACAGTAACGTGGTGACGTTAATAAATTATCCCTTTGAGCAAATAAACCTGAAAATATGTACATGTGGATCAGCGACTTTACATAATTTCATTTGTGCGAACCGTTCCACTTACAATGGGATGGTGCAGTAGCACTTTTCGATAGCTTCTTTGATATGTGAAACAGAGATTGTGAAACACAACAGATGGATGTTAATGCAACTCTGTATCGGTCCCTTGGCTTCCTTGCTCCGCCCACTATGGTATATCAAAACGCACGGTAGCTCTACACAGCCCTTTATGGAGACAAAGGAAAATAATCACAACTGTATTTATAGGGTAGTCACAGAGTGTTCCACAAGGTCGTGCCAGAATGTCCGTGAGGGGGCGAGAAGCGTCGAGTCAAAGGTGCTTGACTCGGATTGGCTGGCATTCTGGCCAATCAGGGCATGCCTTCGTCTGGCCCGTGTCCTGCACGTGACACATCCGTCCAAATGATGTGATGTTCGGTTCTTAGGGACGGCTGGCCCCCGAACACAGTCTCACATTGTACTTTGCGGCGTTTTATTATCTTCTGTAGCCATCATAACTTTGTTCACAGGTGGTGACGCAGGTTCTTTCTTTCTTGCTTGAAAGCCTAGTTTATCAAGTCACTTGCAGTGAGGCTACTGAGGCTATCTTGACCATCCTCTTTCGCGAACGTTTCACCGCGAATTAAGGCCTCAAAAACCAAATATCAGCACAATCCTATCCCAAACTCAGGAAGTCATTATGTCAGACCTTCAGCGGACAGGATAGATTCTACGAACACTTAACCCATAATATTTTCACCAGGCTAGAATTGAAATATCGCCCATCGTCCCGTCAAAAAAACCAACATGTCTTTTAAAGATCTTATGACTAAGCGCTAAAACTTGTCCGCATGTGGCCACGAGAACGACAAGGTGGTAGGCGATGGAGCTGTACATTCAGGTAATTCTACATACTAAGAGCGCCACCAGCTTACAGGGACCGTCTAATGACTCAGTGCAGGGCTATAACATAGGCTTATTGAAGTGGCCTTTGAAAACTTATTGCCGTGGAGCTCGCGTAGCTTTACTTTTAGTGTACCTCATAAAGTGTTCGGTTTCACCATTCATTGCACTCATTACATTTTATGGGTCCCTATATGAATACCGTATTCAGCGATCAGCATTCCTGACAGGAATGTTCACTGCTGTGTATGCAAGGATCGTGTTTTGCTCAAACTTGA
>NW_008752160.1:272958-277302 GCF_000715545.1 Opisthorchis viverrini | reverse complement strand
TATATATTGTGTAGGTGACTTTAGGCCCATCCACTGCTATAAGTTCATTATGGTGCAACACACGATGTAGAATGGTCCAAGTTGTCGGAGCCACGGTGGCTAAATGCCCGAATTATTCAGCCAGATGGGTAGGAGAAACGGCCTGACTGTGGGAATAACTTAGAGGTGAACGAGCGCCGGACGTTTTCCAGTGCTGGCATGCAAATTTGGACATAAATTAAGGTTAAATAGAGAAGAATTGAACGATTTGTGGCACCGCGTAAAGTTGAGACCTTTGCGTCTCGATGATGATAGGAGGGTAATTTTGAAAAGTGGAGCCTAGGTGCTCGGGTGACCTGGAACTGCAGTTTCTGGGGAAAGCCAAAGTTACAAGAGTATCTGAGACCGCTGTGTTCGATCTCTGTCGAATAAGTAACATGGTTGTCATTGATTAACCGTGAACGCATCAGCTGTGAAGAAATTGTGGAAAGGAGTTATTTGGAATTCGGCAGAAGTGAATCTTGTTTCAGAGGCAGCTTACCAGCAAGTTGAAGGGTCTAAATCTTGTTAAAATCTGGCGAAATACATGAGTTTCTGCGAAGGGACTAAAGTTGTAAAAGATTTTCATATCGTTTGCAAAGAAGAGGGGATAACCATGGTACCAGACGGCGAACAAGTCTTCCATATACAGTGAGAAGATGTTTAAACCTAGCCAACTTCCTTGAATGATTTCACTAGGGGTGGATGGTAGATAGTGTACCCAGTTTTATTTTATTTGTACCCCATCAAATATTTAGGAGTTGAAAACTGACATAAAAATCCAGTGACGCCAACAGAAGTAAGTTTTTGTAGCACCGATGAATGAGGGACCTGGTCAAAACTTCTTGTATGTCCAAATATACTATTACAATGAAATGCACGGCATTATATGCTGGTGTGTTTTTCCCAAGGAAATGAAGTTGGCAGTCACTAAAGATTTCTGAGCGAGAAGTCCGTACTATCCGTACTACACTGTTGCCTGAAACAATTCGAGGAGATAGAAAGGTATAACTGTCCCGTCGTCAAACACAGATGTGATTTGAACTCAATTCAAAGAGTATGGCGACAGCACCTTCACAAGCAAGATGGTTACCTGCGGAATGCAAAATAGTGTGGTGTCTGCTATTTCAAAACTGATCGGGAGATTGTTCTAGACTCGAAAGTGCTCAACCAGAAATCAGTAGTCGCATACGGGCTGGAGGACACGAAGTGGTTACTACGGTTACGTGTTTTATATATTGTGTAGGTGACTTTAGGCCCATCCACTGCTATAAGTTCATTATGGTGCAACACACGATGTAGAATGGTCCAAGTTGTCGGAGCCACGGTGGCTAAATGCCCGAATTATTCAGCCAGATGGGTAGGAGAAACGGCCTGACTGTGGGAATAACTTAGAGGTGAACGAGCGCCGGACGTTTTCCAGTGCTGGCATGCAAATTTGGACATAAATTAAGGTTAAATAGAGAAGAATTGAACGATTTGTGGCACCGCGTAAAGTTGAGACCTTTGCGTCTCGATGATGATAGGAGGGTAATTTTGAAAAGTGGAGCCTAGGTGCTCGGGTGACCTGGAACTGCAGTTTCTGGGGAAAGCCAAAGTTACAAGAGTATCTGAGACCGCTGTGTTCGATCTCTGTCGAATAAGTAACATGGTTGTCATTGACTAACCGTGAACGCATCAGATGTGAAGAAATTGTGGAAAGGAGTTATTTGGAATTCGGCAGAAGTGAATCTTGTTTCAGAGGCAGCTTACCAGCAAGTTGAAGGGTCTAAATCTTGTTAAAATCTGGCGAAATACATGAGTTTCTGCGAAGGGACTAAAGTTGTAAAAGATTTTCATATCGTTTGCAAAGAAGAGGGGATAACCATGGTACCAGACGGCGAACAAGTCTTCCATATACAGTGAGAAGATGTTTAAACCTAGCCAACTTCCTTGAATGATTTCACTAGGGGTGGATGGTAGATAGTGTACCCAGTTTTATTTTATTTGTACCCCATCAAATATTTAGGAGTTGAAAACTGACATAAAAATCCAGTGACGCCAACAGAAGTAAGTTTTTGTAGCACCGATGAATGAGGGACCTGGTCAAAACTTCTTGTATGTCCAAATATACTATTACAATGAAATGCACGGCATTATATGCTGCTGTGTTTTTCCCAAGGAAATGAAGTTGGCAGTCACTAAAGATTTCTGAGCGAGAAGTCCGTACTATCCGTACTACTAACAAGCATGTCTCACCTCGGATATGCCAAAGCGATCTCACTGACCTTCTGAATATGCCGACATCCCATACTATCAACAATGCGCTCAACCCCATCAACGTAAACACTATTTGAAAATCTGTACGTAAATCTCACAGGCGCCCTATCACTAACCACCAGTATGACCTCCCTCTAAACCCAGTCTTATAGCTGTCACAGTTGAACCAGCTGTACCATCGTCCTCCAGTACTTGCGTCAATGCTTCCACATTACCTTCATATTCTCAGCGCTGTGGTTGCTTTCAGCCCTAGATCCACACCTAACTATTAGATAGTTTTCAGCTCCTAAGATTTCCAAGGTCTTGAGCTCTCAATCACTCGCGCTAATGAAATTCCTGATTCACCACCTTGAAAACTACCAAGTTCTCCATTAGCCCGGTAGAACTCTTTTCGGGTCCCACAACGGCTCGTGCGAAACATCTCAAAACCAGACCAACTATTGCACCGGTCGTCTCGGACCCACTGAACTACAGTCCCCCAAGTCCGAAGTTCACCAAAATAAGCATTTATTATCAAAGCTTCGTTACGTAACGCCCCCTCGACTACCACCCTGGGAATTCGTCCATCGTCGTTCACAAGATAACCCGACTTTGCCCCGTCCCCCCCCCATAATTACATGACAAGCATATCAAACCACACGCGCCAGATGCCTCATAAAACCCCCGGCTCTTAACTTAGACCCCTACCTGCTTCCAACACCCTGACTGCTTACTGTCATCTCACCTGCAGACCGTTTTTGGCTACCATACATTTCTCCACACCCAACACCTCCGCATCTCCTGATGGTGCAAAAGCTCGCATGTCTCTAAACTCTCCTTTGGAATGAAAGTCTGATCCCCATTCCACAATGAGCTTCACACAATAATTTCTGCCGTGGATTCAGGCCTAGTTTACTCTCTATTCAACGCTCCACCGCAACCGCTGAGTACACCTTGACCGGCTCTAAACACATTATTAGTAAACCCGCAGACACCCACCTACCCAACTTTCCCCAGTACCAAACTCCACCGTAAGGAACGTTGATAATTCCTTAATTAGTACGTTTTGCTCGCCAACAGGCCTATCTATTACACTGTTTAACACCAGGTCGTTAGTACCAAATGTCCACACTCTCTGAACCATTTGTGTCATTGTACGACCAAATCTGACCTGGGTGACTGCAAAATGACTGTCGTTTAAAATTCCAGGCACGGCTATTTCAATTCCTAGTTATGATATTTACCGCCACAACGGGAAAATCTCAAGAGGTGGGGGGCCTTGCCATCTATTCCAAGTCGGAACTTCGCGCAAACCCCAGAGAAGATTCCGTCCTCAAAGGAGTTCCAGAGGCCATCTTGATCTCAACAGAAGTGATCAACCGAAATGTACTAATAGATTACGTTTAGCTAAAAACACCCACCCCTCTGCCACTGTTCCTGACCTCTACCTTATCATCACCCCTGTGCATGCCTTCCTACATTCATCCAAATTTGTGCTGGGTGACCTCAATGTGCTGGTGGTCCACTACGGTCCCCACCCGGTACGCCTTGCTGCTTGCCCAACGTAGTGTAAACGGTTGGTCGCGGGGCGTACCTAGCTCCACTCATGAACCGCCTACCTTAGACAAAATATTTTCAACTGAGAGTCATCCGGCTAGGGCTGAAGTTGATTCACAATTCTCAGGAAGTGCTCACTGCGTTTTTACTTGAAACGTTTTCATTTATGGCGCGACTGCTTCTCCGAGTGCTTCTCTCTTTAACCCCCTCTCTCCAGATATTTCACCGGCATTTCCATCCTTGGTGGCCTTCCGAGATTTAATTGGCTGGTTTCTCTCGGCAAACACACAACGCGTTTATCACATCTATCAAAACTAACTGGCTAGTTTTTACCTCCTTACTCCCGAAGAAATGTTGACCCTGGTGTCTTCCGCCATGATGATCAACTAGAGATCTTGGATAAAGAATAAACTGGGCTGACAGAGAATATAGGAAATCTTGAGATTTTTCTATAAAACGTCTCGTCAATAGGCTGTCCATCGACCAAGATTCTTTGTGGGCACCTCTCGAACGCCATGACGAGAGCACAGG
>NW_008752160.1:258566-272415 GCF_000715545.1 Opisthorchis viverrini | reverse complement strand
TTTTACGAATCATCTAACAGACAACTTCGGGTTCAAAATACGCTTGGGGAGAAATTAGGGCCAGTAATACAGCACAATCAGATCAAGCAGGCATTGCGGGCAACTGTTGCCTGAAACAATTCGAGGAGATAGAAAGGTATAACTGTCCCGTCGTCAAACACAGATGTGATTTGAACTCAATTCAAAGAGTATGGCGACAGCACCTTCACAAGCAAGATGGTTACCTGCGGAATGCAAAATAGTGTGGTGTCTGCTATTTCAAAACTGATCGGGAGATTGTTCTAGACTCGAAAGTGCTCAACCAGAAATCAGTAGTCGCATACGGGCTGGAGGACACGAAGTGGTTACTACGGTTACGTGTTTTATATATTGTGTAGGTGACTTTAGGCCCATCCACTGCTATAAGTTCATTATGGTGCAACACACGATGTAGAATGGTCCAAGTTGTCGGAGCCACGGTGGCTAAATGCCCGAATTATTCAGCCAGATGGGTAGGAGAAACGGCCTGACTGTGGGAATAACTTAGAGGTGAACGAGCGCCGGACGTTTTCCAGTGCTGGCATGCAAATTTGGACATAAATTAAGGTTAAATAGAGAAGAATTGAACGATTTGTGGCACCGCGTAAAGTTGAGACCTTTGCGTCTCGATGATGATAGGAGGGTAATTTTGAAAAGTGGAGCCTAGGTGCTCGGGTGACCTGGAACTGCAGTTTCTGGGGAAAGCCAAAGTTACAAGAGTATCTGAGACCGCTGTGTTCGATCTCTGTCGAATAAGTAACATGGTTGTCATTGACTAACCGTGAACGCATCAGATGTGAAGAAATTGTGGAAAGGAGTTATTTGGAATTCGGCAGAAGTGAATCTTGTTTCAGAGGCAGCTTACCAGCAAGTTGAAGGGTCTAAATCTTGTTAAAATCTGGCGAAATACATGAGTTTCTGCGAAGGGACTAAAGTTGTAAAAGATTTTCATATCGTTTGCAAAGAAGAGGGGATAACCATGGTACCAGACGGCGAACAAGTCTTCCATATACAGTGAGAAGATGTTTAAACCTAGCCAACTTCCTTGAATGATTTCACTAGGGGTGGATGGTAGATAGTGTACCCAGTTTTATTTTATTTGTACCCCATCAAATATTTAGGAGTTGAAAACTGACATAAAAATCCAGTGACGCCAACAGAAGTAAGTTTTTGTAGCACCGATGAATGAGGGACCTGGTCAAAACTTCTTGTATGTCCAAATATACTATTACAATGAAATGCACGGCATTATATGCTGGTGTGTTTTTCCCAAGGAAATGAAGTTGGCAGTCACTAAAGATTTCTGAGCGAGAAGTCCGTACTATCCGTACTACTAACAAGCACGTCTCACCTCGGATATGCCAAAGCGATCTCACTGACCTTCTGAATATGCCGACATCCCATACTATCAACAATGCGCTCAACCCCATCAACGTAAACACTATTTGAAAATCTGTACGTAAATCTCACAGGCGCCCTATCACTAACCACCAGTATGACCTCCCTCTAAACCCAGTCTTATAGCTGTCACAGTTGAACCAGCTGTACCATCGTCCTCCAGTACTTGCGTCAATGCTTCCACATTACCTTCATATTCTCAGCGCTTTGGTTGCTTTCAGCCCTAGATCCACACCTAACTATTAGATAGTTTTCAGCTCCTAAGATTTCCAAGGTCTTGAGCTCTCAATCACTCGCGCTAATGAAATTCCTGATTCACCACCTTGAAAACTACCAAGTTCTCCATTAGCCCGGTAGAACTCTTTTCGGGTCCCACAACGGCTCGTGCGAAACATCTCAAAACCAGACCAACTATTGCACCGGTCGTCTCGGACCCACTGAACTACAGTCCCCCAAGTCCGAAGTTCACCAAAATAAGCATTTATTATCAAAGCTTCGTTACGTAACGCCCCCTCGACTACCACCCTGGGAATTCGTCCATCGTCGTTCACAAGATAACCCGACTTTGCCCCGTCCCCCCCCCATAATTACATGACAAGCATATCAAACCACACGCGCCAGATGCCTCATAAAACCCCCGGCTCTTAACTTAGACCCCTACCTGCTTCCAACACCCTGACTGCTTACTGTCATCTCACCTGCAGACCGTTTTTGGCTACCATACATTTCTCCACACCCAACACCTCCGCATCTCCTGATGGTGCAAAAGCTCGCATGTCTCTAAACTCTCCTTTGGAATGAAAGTCTGATCCCCATTCCACAATGAGCTTCACACAATAATTTCTGCCGTGGATTCAGGCCTAGTTTACTCTCTATTCAACGCTCCACCGCAACCGCTGAGTACACCTTGACCGGCTCTAAACACATTATTAGTAAACCCGCAGACACCCACCTACCCAACTTTCCCCAGTACCAAACTCCACCGTAAGGAACGTTGATAATTCCTTAATTAGTACGTTTTGCTCGCCAACAGGCCTATCTATTACACTGTTTAACACCAGGTCGTTAGTACCAAATGTCCACACTCTCTGAACCATTTGTGTCATTGTACGACCAAATCTGACCTGGGTGACTGCAAAATGACTGTCGTTTAAAATTCCAGGCACGGCTATTTCAATTCCTAGTTATGATATTTACCGCCACAACGGGAAAATCTCAAGAGGTGGGGGGCCTTGCCATCTATTCCAAGTCGGAACTTCGCGCAAACCCCAGAGAAGATTCCGTCCTCAAAGGAGTTCCAGAGGCCATCTTGATCTCAACAGAAGTGATCAACCGAAATGTACTAATAGATTACGTTTAGCTAAAAACACCCACCCCTCTGCCACTGTTCCTGACCTCTACCTTATCATCACCCCTGTGCATGCCTTCCTACATTCATCCAAATTTGTGCTGGGTGACCTCAATGTGCTGGTGGTCCACTACGGTCCCCACCCGGTACGCCTTGCTGCTTGCCCAACGTAGTGTAAACGGTTGGTCGCGGGGCGTACCTAGCTCCACTCATGAACTACCTACCTTAGACAAAATATTTTCAACTGAGAGTCATCCGGCTAGGGCTGAAGTTGATTCACAATTCTCAGGAAGTGCTCACTGTTTACTTGAAGTAGTGTAAACGGTTGGTCGCGGGGCGTACCTAGCTCCACTCATGAACCGCCTACCTTAGACAAAATATTTTCAACTGAGAGTCATCCGGCTAGGGCTGAAGTTGATTCACAATTCTCAGGAAGTGCTCACTGCGTTTTTACTTGAAACGTTTTCATTTATGGCGCGACTGCTTCTCCGAGTGCTTCTCTCTTTAACCCCCTCTCTCCAGATATTTCACCGGCATTTCCATCCTTGGTGGCCTTCCGAGATTTAATTGGCTGGTTTCTCTCGGCAAACACACAACGCGTTTATCACATCTATCAAAACTAACTGGCTAGTTTTTACCTCCTTACTCCCGAAGAAATGTTGACCCTGGTGTCTTCCGCCATGATGATCAACTAGAGATCTTGGATAAAGAATAAACTGGGCTGACAGAGAATATAGGAAATCTTGAGATTTTTCTATAAAACGTCTCGTCAATAGGCTGTCCATCGACCAAGATTCTTTGTGGGCACCTCTCGAACGCCATGACGAGAGCACAGGCCTTGAAGTTCCCTCTTGTTTTAAATTATTCAGCTACATTTTCGCAGACGTTTACTATGCCAGCTGCTTCTTACCTCTTCCGCGCAAACTCAAATTCATAATCCACGCGGAACGATCCACAGCTCCTAAAGGGTAGAGAAGCCATCCGCTTTTTCAATAACGTAACCATCTCCGTAGATGATACTTCTGCCCTTCTTCAAATGCTTAGTGAATCTGTAACTCCATGGGATGATGAGATACGATTTCGTGTTCTGAGATATAAAGGTTGGCATGTTGAAATTTTTTGCCTGCATCTTTTTACCCACTCGAANAAATTAAGGTCGAGTAGAAAAGAAGTGGACGATTTGTGGTTCTGCATAAAGTTGTGACCTTTGCGTCTCGATGATGATAGGAGGGTAATATTGAAAAGCGGCGCCTAGGTGCTCGGGTGACCTGGAACTGCAGTTTCTGGGGAAATCCAAAGGTACAAGAGTACCTGAGACCATTGTGTTCGACCTCTGTGGGATAGTGACCCGGTTTGTCATTATTAACCGTGAGGTATCAACTATGAATTAGTGGTGGAATAGGGTTTATTAAAATTTGGCAGAAGAGCATCTTGTTTCAGAGACAGCTTACCAGCAAGTTGAAGAGACTAAATCTCGTTGAATCTGGCGAATTACATGGGTTTTTGCGAAGGGACTAAAGTTGTAAAAGATTTTTATATCTTTTGCATAGGGAAGAGGATAACCGTGGTACAAGTCGGCGAAGAAGTCTATCATAGACAGTGAGAAGATGGTTGAACCTAGCCAACTTCCTTGAATGATTTCACTAGGATTGGATAGTGGAAATGACTATCTGTCCTCAGTTTGTTTTATTTGTGCTCCATCAAATATTTAGGACCTGAAAACTGAAATAAATATCCAGTGAAGCCAACAGAAGTAAGTTTTTGTAGCACCGACGAATGAGGGACCTGGTCAAAACTCCTTGTATGTCCAAATATAATATTACAATGGAATGTGCGGCATTATATTTTCCTGTGTTTTTCCCAAGGAAATGAAGTTGGCAGTCACTAAATATTTCTGAGCGAGAAATCCGTACTGTCGGTCATCTTTGGCTTTTGTACCTAGGAGGAGTCTGGTAGTCGGAAAGTTGGCCAGACAATCAGGTATTCACATCAAAGCCGGGGTATAATAGATCCCTCTGTAGCTGAAAGAATTTTGCCTAGGTGCTGAGTTGAAATGAAGTCGGACTATAGATTGTTTCCAATTGAGAGAGATTGCAGGTTTTTCAAGTCGGTAAAAGGGTGTAGGCAAAAGATTTCAACATGTCAAATTTTACATCTCAGAACACGAAATGGTATCTCATCACCCCATGGAGCGACAGGCTGGTGGCTTCTCTACCCATTAAGAGCTGTGGATCGTTCCGCGTGGATTATGAGTTTGAGTTTGTGTGGAAGAGGCAAGAATCAGCTGGCATAGTAAACGTTCGGATGGTCAGCTATACTTGCAGGATATGTGCTAAAACAACCTTTGATGGAAAGCAAACCAGCAATTAAGTAACTGTCTGAGGTAACACACCTGCAAAAATGTAGCGGAATAATTTAAAACAAGAGGGAATTTCAAGGCATGTACTCTCGTCACGGCGTTCGAAAGATGCCCACAAAGAATCTTGGTCGGTGGACAGCCCACTGACGAGAAGTTTTATTAAGAAATCTCAAGATTTCCTATACTCTCTGTCAGCCCAGTTTATTCTTTACCCAAGATCTCTAGTTGATCATCAAGGCGGAAGACACCAGGGTAAACATTTCTTTGGGAGTAAGGAGGTAAAAAGTAGCCAGTTAGTTTTGATAGATGTGATAAATGCGTTGTGTTTGCCGAGAGAAACCAGCCACTTCAGTCCTGGAAGGCCATCAAGGATGGAAAAGCCGGTGGAACTTCTGGAGAGAGGATGTAAAAGAGAGAATTTCACGGAAGAGCAGGCACGCCATAAATGAGTACGTTTTAAGGAAAAACGCAGTGAGCACTTCCTGAGAAGTGTGAATCAACTTCAGCCATAGCCGGATGACTCTGATTTGAAAGTATTTTGTCTAAGGTAGGCGGATCATGAGTGGGGCTACGTACGCCCCGCGACCAACCGTTTACACTACGTTGGGCAAGCAGCAAGGCGTACCGGGTGGGGACCGTAGTGGACCACCAGCACATTGAGGTCACCCAGCACAAATTTGGATGAATGTAGGAAGGCATGCACAGGGGTGATGATAAGGTAGAGGTCAGGAACAGTGGCAGAGGGGTGGGTGTTTTTAGCTAAACGTAATCTATTAGTACATTTCGGTTGATCTATTCTATTGAGATCAAGATGGCCTCTGGAATTCCTTGGAGGACGGAATCTTCTCTGGGGTTTGCGCGAAGTTCCGACTTGGAATAGATGGCAAGGCCCCCCACCTCTTGAGATTTTCCCGTTGTGGCGGTAAATATCATAACTAGGAATTGAAATAGCCGTGCCTGGAATTTTAAACGACAGTCATTTTGCAGTCACCCAGATCAGATTTGGTCGTACAATAACACAAATGGTTCAGAGGGTGTGGACATTTGGTACTAACGACCTGGTGTTAAACAGTGTAATAGATAGGCCTGTTGGCGAGCAAAACGTACTAATTAAGGAATTATCAACGTTCCTTACGGTGGAGTTTGGTACTGGGGAAAGTTGGGTAGGTGGGTGTCTGCCGGTTTACTAGTAATGTCTTCAGAGCCGGTCAAGGTGTACTCAGCGGTTGCGGTGGAGCGTTGAATAGAGAGTAAACTAGGTCTGAGTCCACGGTAGAATGTTTTGTGTGAAGCTCATTATGGAAAGGGGATGAGACTTTCATTCCAAAGGAGAGTTTAGAGACGTGCGAGCTTTTGCACCATCAGGAGGTACGGAGGTGTTGGGTGTGGAGAACTTTGTGGTCGCCGAAAATGGTCTGCAGGTGAGATGAAAGCAAGCAGTCAAGATGGTGGAAGCAGGTAGGGGACTAAGTCAAAAGTCGGTCTTTATGGATACGGGGTTTTATCAAGCACCTGGCGCATGTGGTTTGATATGCTTGTCATTTAATTGTGGGAGGGACGGAGGAAAGTCGGGTTATCTCGTGAACGACGAGGGACGAATTCCCAGGGTGGTAGTCGAGGGGGCGTTACGTCACGCGGCTTTGATAATAAATGCTTTGGTGAACGTCGGACTTGGGGGACTGTAGTTCAGTGGGTCTGAGACAACCGGTGCAGTAGTTGGTCTGATTTTGAGATGTTTCGCACGAGCCGTTCCTGGATCCAAAATGAGTTTTACCGGGCTAATGGAGAAATCGGTAGTTTTCAAGGTGGTGACTCAGGAATTTGATTAGCGGGAATGATTGAGAGCTCAAGACCTTGGAAATCTTTGGAGCTGAAAACTATCGAATAGCTAGTTCCAGGTCAACTGAGCACCTAGGCTCTGATTTTCAATATTGCTCTCCTATCATCATCGAGAATCAAATGTCGCAGTTTTCTACAGTGCCACAAATCGTCCACTTCTTTTCTACTCGACCTTAATTTTATGCCCAAATCTGCAGGCCAGCATTGGAAAACGTCCAGCGCTTGTTCATACAAATTCATTCACACAGTCAAGCCCAATATCCTACCCATCTGGCTGAATAATTCGAGCATTTAGCCACCGTGGGTCCGATAATTTTGGCCATATCCAAATCTTCTACACCGTGTGTTGCACCATAACGGCTTTATAGCAGAGGCTGCGTCCAAAGTCACGTACGCAATATATAAAACACGTAACCGTAGTAACCACTTCGTGTCCTCGAGTCCGTATGCGACTACTGCTTTCTGGCTCACCACTTTCACGTCTGCAATAAACTTCCCGATCAGCTTTGAAATAGCAGACACCATCATACCATTTTGCATTCCGCAGGTAACCATCTTGCTTGTGAAGGTGCTGTCGCTGCTTTGAATTGAGTTCAAAGCAGCCCTGTGTTTAACGACGGGACAGTTACGCCTTTCTATCTCCTCGAATTGTTTCAGGCAACAGTTGTCCGCAATGCCTGCTTGATCTGGTTGTGCTGTATTACTCAGCCTAAGTTTCTCCCAAGCGCATTGTGGCCACGAAGCTGTCTGTTTGATTATTCGAAATGGACGAAACTCTCGTATGGCTACATGACTCATTGAGCACACATACACATAACATTGCGGTTCGCCTCCGCTTGGCAGAGCAGCTCACGCCAATGCTCTGACTTCGTTGGGCCATGTTACACATGCTCCGAACATGTTCATTCTGTTCCTATTGTCCCAATGGTAGATACCGCTTTACTTTCCTCCCCCTGGATTTGATTTTTCCAGTAACTGTTCGCTGTTTGATTGTTCGATTTACATAGATACTTGAATAGGGTGGGCCGACATTTTTCTCACCCGCTCGTGTCTCACTTTCTCATGTTATGGACGTAATGAGTCCTGTCCAGCTGATGACTGTTGGAAAACAATTGCTAGCCTAATAGCTGTTGTTCCCATCGAAGACATGGCTATAGTCACGACAGCGCTAAAAGTAACCGACGACCATTACTCGCCCACGCTTAGCGGCAATTTCACTGTAATAAATATGTCAGTACTTAATAGTTCATCAAATGTCTCTTGACCTGTTTGCCCAGCTTGGTAAGTATATGTCATCTGTCAAGTGACTGGCCACATGAACATTTATCCGGAGTGGTCATCCGTCATTCGTTTGTGATTCGATTTGAGTTGTTTCTCTTCCTCCATTTGACTTGGTTGGTTAGTGCGATACCTTCGATTTTCTTCTTTATTTCACTTGACGCATACCCTATTCGCAGTTCGTTCTGGCCTGATATTCTGGAGTTTGTTTGGTCGGCTGCACCACCCTATTTTCTCCAATGTACTGCCTACTGTCCCTCTGTCTGCTGATTGATTGCATGTTCTCAATTTGTCCCTCTCATTTGCTGGCCTGGCACCTACTCTAATCAGAGTGATTTATCCATTCGAAATGGGCTTTCCTGCATCTTCTCTGATTTCTTCATAAGACAGATTTTGTGTGCAGGTTTGGATTCTGCATTTCTCGCGTCCACTCTTCCTTAGTGCCTACTACATTGTGTCAGTTTCAATGTTTTCTTTCATGTCGTCTTCGATAAAGTGCTCTACTTCCATAAATTCATGCTCTTTCTTCGTTCCTGTGTTTGCGCTTCACGTTGCAGATTTATGCAAGCCTTGCAAAAAGCTAGTTGGTCGTATTCAAGANAATAGTCCAAACATGTGTATGAGATCTTCAAAAACAACAGACGGCAATACGGACTATCAGTATGACGAGCCACCCTACCCGAATCAGCTCACCCTGAGACACTTTTACGCATCCAATTGGCTCCACATTACAAACGGCTCGCCTCCTACATCAATGGGACGCCAACGTCTACCATGAGTTACAAGCACTTAGCTTACATTACATCTCCTTCGTGGTGTCCCAACTCAAACAAATTAGAGTGATTATACTTTGGGCAATGAAGCTAGACATCCATGACGGAACAGGTAGTGTGCGTAATCTCTCTGGTTCCGTCCCCTAACTGTCGGTGAGCCAGGTATTTGCTTTATGTGGTTTAGCACGAACTTAAGTGGTTTTACAGTAAAACCGTGAAGAACCATATAGAGAGCGACTTCGTCGCACTCGAACACAACAAACATTCCGAATCCCGATAGCATGCTGGAATACGGAGTAGTGCAACGTAGATAGGCATATTCCAGAAGTGACCTCCAAAATTTGAACAGCTGTCCTGATAGGAGAATTGTATGAGATCCGACTGATACGATGTTCGTTCGAGAATTACACTGTTATTTCTGGGCAAAAGACGAATGTCGTTTCGGTTTGAAAATTGGGTAATTCCAAGCCATCAACAGACTTGGCCTTCTCCCTTCACCGCTTGCTGTGACAATCGCTTTCCTCAAGTCTCTTAGACCATATGATTTGGGTCTCTAGGTTGATTTTGTAACTGCCAGTTTTCACGATTTCGGCTGGGTCCGTGTGTTTACGCCTGAGATCTGATGGGCACGACAAGCATTGAATCGGCACATCCAGTGAGGCTAATATCAATGCAACGGAGATTTTTTGGACAAGTATAAACAAGCTGAGAATAGAGCATAGTTGGGAGCTTGACTAAGATCTACGTCACAATGCGAGTTTCTGTAGATAAGTTCAAGTTGACTCTCATCTGAAACGTTCGGTACCACCAGTCTTTCATCAAATACGCAACCGTGTCGATTACCTACATTGCTCCGTAAGCCTGCCACCAGTGTATCTCACTCGGTGGAATACCCACTAAGCGAGGGAGGGTGTCCATTAGCTGCACAATGCTTCTGGTTGCAAAACCTGTAGGAGAAGAGCAAAAAAAGTTTGAACTGGTACTCTGAACTCATTTGTTCGATTGCTTTAGTGAATCAGGGACACGTCATTGCTCTCACAAGCCCTCAACCATTGTGCGAATACTGAGCGCAACCAGAGAGAGAGAGAGACGATGAAAGTTCAGTTCACGCCATGCGGCTTGTCACTCGAATTTTATTTCAGGATGGGTGATGCAAGGTTACCTCTGGACTGTAGGCTTCAAACCTTAGCACAGTTTTTATTGTAGATGCACAACCAAATTCTTCGTAGTCCAATAACTTCAGATTGGTCGGAAAAACAAACACTCAATACTCGAAGATCAAAATCCAGTTGGGGATTTCGTATAGAGCATCAAAATGATCATGTGTAGCGGTGTATAAAATAAAAACGATGTCTGAATATGCCAATATTCACAGGAAAATGTGCACGGTGAAAGGTCAGATTGGATAGTCGTCATGAGACTCTATAAATAAAGAATCAACAGTGCGGTTCACTTAGTCAAGTCAGAATGAAACTCGCGTTCTTGTTCTGTATTCTGTTTTCGGTGGCCTGGGCAGCAGACGAGGTAAATGGTTTTCGGAGTACGGAGTTAGTTATCTAGTGTTTATTGACGATGCCTTTCCTGAGTAATCTTTCTACATAGATATGATTGCTTGTCAGTCAAATGATTGTCCACCAAATCTCCTGGTTATTACCCCGCCACACTTTATTCGAGGCTCTGAAATTTCTCTAAACTTTGCTTTACAGCCCGAGGCATTTGGTAAGTCGCGGACACAAGTCATGTAAAGGTATTCGTTTTCCAATCCAGTGTCCACGGTCCGCACACACTTACGGCATTCCCTTCCAACATCGTGTGGTTGACAAACTTATCTAGCGTGGTTGTAATAGACACATCTGCAGCTGGCCCGCCTACATGATGAATGAGGACGGGAAATCATTTGACGAACAGATATCGATATGCTAGATTTTCGTTCATCTCATTCTCGTTTGAGCATTTCATGTCGCATCTAGACAGATATTTTGTTTCGCGGTAGGTCCACGTGAAATCTGGTCACGTGGCACGCGTTTCAATCAGTACCTTCAAGTGCACGTAGGTGTCAAACATGCTCTTACGTTGCGTAACTTGATTAATTATTCTGAAGCTCCAAACAGTCATACAGTTATCTTGATGTCAACCAGTCTGCATCACCTGACATTTAGAAGATCAAAAGTTTTCTAGGGACACAATATCTGTTTCTGTTTATTTGATGCATGGCTTACGATTAGAGCTTGTTCTGTGTTAACAGAAATCGCTGCATGTGAATGAGCAACAAGACCAATTTTTGAGTTTTTAAATGATTTTGTCATGTGGCGTAATCAATGCGATCTACGCCTGGGACTTTTTCTGAGTTCACTGAGTCTCATTTCCTTATGTTCGTTTTACTCTTACCTCTGGTGTCTTCTGCTGATATGTTTTGTTGCGTTTCACGTCACAGAGGTATGCGATTTATGCAAAACTGTAGTTGGTCGTATTCAAGACCGTTGGAAAAAGGGCTGCCTGAAATCATTTCTAGAAAAAACGGTGAAATTCTTGTGTGAACTGACGGGACACACTGAGGAACAGGTATGTCCATTCTCAGCTATTTTACCTCGTGATTATCCTGACGACGTGACGATTTATATACAGCGGAATTGGTGCGTTGAGATGTTGCGAAGCGTGTTATCCATGCGGATGTTTTTGTGATTTTTGGTATTCTCAGACGAAACATACCTCACCTCAAAATGCTTGGTTTACATTACCCACTGTGGCGATGCATCTTATACACGTATGTTGCTCGGCAATAAATATTCTGTGTATAGCTGGTGGACACAAATCCATTTGAGTTACGCTTGAGTTAGCTTACCCGAACTTGATAATGAACAAATACGTTAGCTATGGGTTACCTGAAACAATCTTTACTGATGATCGGAAGAGCTATAGTCCTCATGCACCCTCAAATCAGTGCACAAACTTGCACTTAGCTTAAGAGCGGTTTGTGGAAAGACGAGAGAGAGAGAAAAAAAAAGACTCGAACAAACCCGGGATTAAATCGAGTCGTGATCAAATTTTCGCGATTTTTTCTCAGTAGCGTTATCGCGAAGCTCAACCGATTTCTTTACACTATTTTCGCGTAATCCACAGTGCACAGATTGCGTTCAAAAGATGGTCAAACACTTGGACGAATATATGGCCGGCAAAACACCCGAGAGACGAGACAAACGTTTATTCATGTAATCATGGGAAATACCTCATGATGAGTTCGTAATGCGTTGACCAAGGGAATGATTGTAGAACGTTGACGCAACGCTTGTGATGTCATATAGGAAACGGTCCCAAGCGCACAGTGACTTTCGTGAGATTGACGATCTCCGTACGCTGTTTGGAACCAGACAATGAGTGTCCAGGCATTCAATCTTAGAAAGTGTATGCATCTAGGGAGTGGCCTCAAGGATTACGCTTCCTCGGTATGGGGATTATAGATCCTATGGTCTTAGGTGAGGAATTGCTTCTGAGGGGTTCATTCATGAACATGACCCTTGTGTTCCATTACAAAAAGCGCATCACCGATGCCAAAACTCCTTCGACACTTACCATGTCAACACTCCACTGAAATCAGATAAGTGCCATTTCGGTACAAACATCTTGTTTCCGTCGAATTATTGTTCGAAAGACTATCCTTACACACGCATTTTCTCTCTGTTCTTCACAGTTACTCCACCTGTGCAAGTGAGGTACGTATATCGTTTAGCAAATTGCTTCTTCACTGTCCTATCGACTTTACCAATTTTATATGCTGCCGTAATCAACAGACTTAATTCAGATTCCTGCTCCTGGCCATGGGGTGAACGTAAAGCGAACGCTCAAATTGAAATTCTGGTCTATCAGCAATCATAGTGAGCTTCAGTTTTTTGTTCTGCGGACTTCCCAGTACTAAGGTCACTGAACCAGAATGAACAAGTGAACAAATGACGTCACTAGCGAGCTAACTACCTAACCGCTCCTTGCCTTGTATGTATGACGTCCTCAACTTGGATGTTTTAGTTGGTTTGCCTTTTATAATCATCTCACCTTCTATCCATTTTTTCCAATCAGTTGATAACACCAACATAAAACGTTCCAGAATTTAGCTTAAAAATGCTTACTAAAATGATAACCATTCTGAAATGTGATCTTTAAGGCACGAGTGCTGTAATGAAATTTAGGGGAAATGCCTAGCTTTGAACATTATTCAGTATATATGAATCTTATACATCCATACTAGTCACACATATTGTGTTTGAAAGTAAATAGAACACTTTATGGAAACCAGGATATTCTTTCCGTTCACTTGACACACAGTTTGATTTTCATCTCTTTTACAGGTTCAAGCCATTTCGATGAGTCATCACTTGTAAACTGGAGCATTCCTCGTCTACAATGCTCAACCTTCGTTATTATAATATAAACAAGCATGAACAATGTTGTTTTGTCGGTGAAAGCCTTTGACGGTTTCGATCGAATGTGATCCTATGTAGACACTGCATTACACAGGAACTAGTTGGCGAAATTTCACGTGTCTCACAAGCCTGAAAAATGGAGCTGTATTATAAAGAAGTATAATAATCGCAAACAAGATTATTGCACAAAAAATCACCTACATCCTGAGTGGAATATTTATTTTCTCGTGCGTGTGCATTGATTACGCAGTCTCAGAACTCTGGCCCACGTTGATAGAAATGTCGTAGAGTGCGCAGCATTTATACAGCGAGTAATCCTATGCAGTTTTACTGTCGAAGTAAGTGTGAAACGGCACGACGGGATTAAAGCTGCCTAAGATAGCCACGAACCATTAGGAAAACATATAGATAACTCGTGACG
>NW_008752160.1:231622-258238 GCF_000715545.1 Opisthorchis viverrini | reverse complement strand
CAAGGCTATTGCTGAGATACGTTATCCTGAAGCTATGTTATGTGAATGTGTTCTTGTAAGATCTCAGTGCATTGTGTGTCGCCTTTCGGTTCAGTGTAGCGAATAAGGCACTCCGCAGAACGATTGCCTCCTTTGATTGGGAGCTCTCCCGGAACCATGTTCAACTTGAAACCATGGTCAACCATAATCCGACACAATGGACTTGCTACTTTAGTTCTGCAATCAACTATTCGCATCCCGGCTCAACAAGGGAATAAAGGCTGTTATAAGGCAGCTTTCCCCGAAACCGTATTGAGCAAAAGTTGAGAAGCAACTGATTTCACTGTACATAAGCTTCAGTCTCACAAACCAGATTCAGCAACCTGACCGAAGTTGAACTAACTTAGGTGTGAAAGGCGCCGCACCAGCAGCACCATACCGATCTATTCGTTGCCTACTTTTCGGCTGCAAAGTCTCCACCATTTCGCAAGAAAAATCACTTCAGTCCAATGACCGTATCAACTGTACCCAGAAGATTGATAGTACTGGTTGCGCCTATGTTCATATTGAGCAGACGACAGAAGATTCAAATTCGAGAATATAAATGACACTCAGGTCGCTCCTGAATTGAACAAACTCAACCCCGCCCTGGCGTTGTCAACTCGATTGCAATGCAACTACCAAGCTCGGCAAACAGACCAACAACCAGTCAGTGCACGGGGGTTCCGATCTGAATCATTTACCATTCAAATGACACACTCGATTGTTAATAGGTCCGAGAATGTTGAGTTATGTACGGTTTGTTCGAACTACTTCATCACACAAGCTCGCAATTGACAGGGCAACTTAGTCAAAAGGTCATGCTTGAAGCATTCACGTGCGCAGGTCACATGATATTCACGTCAATCACAGCTCACTCGACAATTTGGGAACCAGTCTCGGGATAGTGACACTGGTAATAGTTTAATATTACTCATTTGTTCCATACTAATAGCCCAAACATGTGGGAGTGATAGATGCATACTTGCATACATGCATACTTGCATGCATGCATACTAGCCATAAAATTACGGAATTTTTTAAGAAAAACGCCCGATTGCTCGTCTCCGCATGTGGCACAATTTACAGAACCAAATAGAAAAATGGTGTTGCATGAACCGAGCACTCCGCTTTTATTTCGGAAGCACAGAATAAATTTTACACACGACAATGAAGTGGTCATTTAAGAATGTAAAGCGAATTCGTAGATTCGAGCTGTTCTAAATGAGATACTGTGGTGCGATGGTGTCCGTAAATCTGCGACCTTCAAATTATGTGGTACTCAGGTTATTATCGGCGTGTTTCGCTGCCTACCTAGTTGGATCCACAAGTTGTTAGTGGTGCAATACGGAGGCATGCATGGATTCAGCTTTGTTTGTTTTAGTTAACACTGTTTGTTCACATCTTTTCTTTTGATCACGTTGCAGCCTCTCCACAACATCCCATACTACCTAAAGTATCACTTGCGGTTGGTAAGCACTTCATTTGGACCTCAGAAAAGAAAGCCCTGGGGTTAGGTTTGGTTACTACATCGAACGATGTGGATTGGAACTTCGGCTGCCTGACGCAGGTCATTCAACTCTTTAAAACCAGTAACAACGCATCTCCGCATACCGGACTCGAATTCGACATCTGTCAGTTTCATTGGAGAGAGCTTGGATGGCGTATCAACGATAGGCGAAACATCCATATCACCCAAATACCTGAGGACACTTTACTTAGACTAAAATTAGAAAGAGGTGGGTTAGATCTTCAGTTGAGAAGTTCACATACAGCGGGTGGATGTTATTGGTTATTGGAAGCTCGTCACTTCAAATGTGTAACTGTAAAGTGAGACAAGCTTCTTAGTGGTAGATTAAACTAGGTTCCGTGTGCGAATTTCGTTCTGGCCGCTGTTCGTTCACCGCAGTCAACAGGATTCTGATCTTCGAACAAACACATAATTAAGGACAATCGCATTAAGACGCTCCCGGGTTAAGTAAATATTTCGCAAACGGTCAATTTACTCAATGCTCCATAGCCTTTTGTCTTCGACACAAAATCCTCACCAGACCAGGTGATCAAGTTAACGAGTTTTTTTATCTTCTAAGACCATCGAATAATCAATCTGACGCGTTTTTTCCAAGTAATTAACTAAATCACAGTTGTATGTCTCCCTAGCATTATGCTATATTTCGTGGTATTTCTCAAGTACTAACCACCGAGCGAGACAGATGCCGTCATGTAGAGGGATGATTAGATTCCGGATTAACTGAGGGAAATATAAAAGGCAAATTAATGTTTCCTAGTGCTCATTTTACTGCAATCCATTGAGAAACCGGGACGTCGATTATGTGACAAAGATCTGAAACTCTTATCTATCACAAAACTACCATCATTAAGTAATCTATACAAGAAATTTCAATGCAAGCTGCACTGCCGAACAAAACTTTTTTCAACCAGGAGAAGCAGAAAATTGGAAACATTTGCACATATTTGATACTTTTATCTAGAGGACTGATGCACTTATAGTGATCGGCTACAAAGTATTCATGCAGAGGTTTGATCGTCGATGAATTTCCGACACAGTGCAGTATGCATTCATTTTGGTAATAAAACACACTGTAACCGGTAGTGCAGTGTAAGGTCATGCTCGTTGGAATTCTTGATTACTCGCGTCATTGACTAGCTAAAGCAGACTCACCATTAGCCACTTGGTGTTTACCACCTTCAGGGCATTTACTTTGGTTTGATTAGGAAAGATATCCCAACCTTTGATTCCATATAGTGGTGGCACATCTCTCGAACAACATCTGTTAGCATGTTGCGCGGAATGTCAACACCACGGTTTATGGTGCAGAACAGAATCACTCTAAGATCCCCTTCCCAGTCCAGGAGTTCTCCGATGTGTCCGAATTTTGTCGCAACACGCGCTGTGGCCCAAATCTGTCCTCCTTCCAACGTACTGTCAATGAGAAATTCGCTCGCTAAAGGTGTTCTATCGAGCCACTCTGATAGTGTTTTTCGCGTCTTTCGATAACCCTCAACCTGAACTATCATACGGAGAACTTACACTGCTTTCTTTACTCTTACCGTGGTATGGTGCGATGAGCGAAAAAGACTCAGAATCCACCACCGAACTCTCGACCCATTTTCAAATTGGGTGTGTATCAGCTGACAGGGCACGATGGATTGTGATTGGCTCTCGTGCAATATCCAGTTCACTGTGAACTTTGCACGTGTGCTGCCCTAATGACACTCACTGCGAACAACATTGTTTTCGCCTATCTTGGAGTTCAAGTGCACGTAACACGTACATTTCAGTTCACCATGCAGAATTCACACTCAGCAGGTGAGAGATTATAGACGAAACTCAAGCTCAGCGTGTCTGTATCATGTGTACTTGGATTTCTACGCAACGTGCAGAAGTCAGCATGATCCAGGTTGAGTGAATTCGTGATTCGAGCACGTTTTACGCGCAGGTGCATGATCAAGGTCCTTTCTGTTTGTCGTCAGCACATCCATTAGGGCATCGCCCCGAAACCAAAGGTTAAGATTCTGGATTGCGTGTGATACACCGCCGACAGGTACTATGTTCTCGTAGGAAAGGCATCAACGTGGCGTGCTGAAAAAATGTCTGTGATGAAAGTTCAAGCATGGTACTCGTCAACATTGACTATAACTAAGGGAAAGTTTTCACTAATTATTCACATAATTCAAAATGAAACTGGCACTTATGTTTTGTGTTTTAGTATCGGTGACGTGGGCAGAAATTCAGGTGAGCGGCTTCTTATGAAGTGCTGCATTTCCCAACCAAGATTTTTACCCAGCTGCTAAAGCCCCTAAATACTACTGATGGTTGACAGATATTTTCCGTACTCTGTTTGACAGCCTGATAAAATCGGTAAGTCTTGTGAACGAACACTACGCACTCGCACGCGAATCTCACTCACTGTCTGTAGTTTGTGCGTATTTTGCGGAGATGGGCTTCCAACTGATAGAATAATATTAAATCTTGAAGAAAAACTCGTTCGAAGGGTAGAATACTAACGTGCTGAATTGTCCTAGGCATTGTTCTCGTTTGAAACATCCCTTCATATCTCGGTGCTTTCTTCTTCGAACGAGCAGCTGACCTACTGTCGTGAAAACTTGGTTGCAAGCATTAGCCACCAGTACTCACCAGTGGCAAACACGATGCTATTTACTTTCCCGACGTCACAAACGGTGACCTATTAGCTTTCCCCTTACTGCGAACTACCCGACCTTACCTCTCCGAAATGTGGCTCGGTCATTAGACACAAAAAAGATGAAGGCTTCAACCGCCATCTTTATCTGTATGATGTTTACTTCACTTGCATAAGTCCATTTTTCCAAAGGGATAACGGTGGATACTACTGATGAGTAGTAGTGAGTAGTATGTCTTCTAAATATTTTGAGCTACCGTGGGACCACTGTCAAATTTCAGCTGGCACGAGATCGAGTCTCGTTCAATTTTTATTCTTTGATGTTTTTGTGTTTGTGATATACTCTGCTTTTATATCCGGATAGATATATGCTCCGATTGCAAATCGGCCTACAGATATGTTCAAACAAGTTGGGAGGATGGTGTTCTGAAGCCGTTCGTAGCAGCGACACTGGAATTTCTGTGCAAATATTCAGGATATTTCGAGCATTTGGTACGTTAGTTTGTGGTTCATTCAAAATCTCACGTATGAATTGAAATGATGTTTGAAACACAATAAATGTGCGTGCAATCACTCACAAGTTTTAGGTTGAATTAAAGCCGTACTAGTGGAACGCCTAATTCTTGTTCCACAATTATACGGGCACGTTTACTCACAAAAAGACGAACATTCCATTACGTATCCTGCAATAGATGAGTGGCTCAGCCACTGTGCTTGCACTTGTAATGAGGGTGTTATTGGCTACCATGCAGGCCTGGCTCGATTTCGGGGATTCATTTGCGGGGTCGGATGTGAACAAGCCGATATTTAACAGTAGATATATGACAATATAACTAGCAGCCAGTGAGAAAGACAATGTGACCCAGAATTTTAGTGGATACGATATACTCACCAGTCCAAGCCAATACAATTTTCAATGACTAAAATTATCTTCATCCAGGTGAATCTTGTAGAACTTAAAATTTCGTCGGGTGATTCAGGTGATATTCAGTCAATGTGCACAGGTACCTCAAAATTGACTTCTATTTTAACGATGGATGCTACTGATGAGGCATGTGAGTAGTATGTGGCTTTATCGTAACTGTTTAGTTGATGTTTTCTAATAAACAACTCCGCAGCGGAGGGCTTTCCTCCACTCACTATTACATCTCTGCATTTGAACCCCCAGTGTGAAACAGAAGTTCCCATATTCATCGAGTTTCTTGACGAATTACTCGAAAACACGCCTGAGCAATTCTGTCACGTAAGTGCGAAAAGTTGAGCAGTGATCCAAGGTTTTTTGACAAGAAGTAAAGATAAGCAACCCGAGTTTTTATATCATCTAGGTTAGTGTCCATAGCACTTTACATTGAGAAAGGCAACTAGAAGCCCACGGCAAACAATAATATCTGTGCAAAGACTCAAAGTTCAAACTGCTGGCTGCTGCCGACTGTATCAACGGGGACGGCAGTTGTGTTGTCCCTTTTGATTACTTTCTTCACCATCAGTTTGCTCGGAGCCGATAGGATGTTATAACACTAAGAGGACGTTTAAAAGCCGCAAAAATCCATACCGATGAGTAGAATACCTCAGAATTTCACGCCACAGTAACCGCTCGATTGTTACTGTCGACAATTCGTAGGCCACTGACATGCATATGCCGTGCACTTGTTCCGCCGTTTAGTTCAACACAATTCAAAGACCATATATATGGAACAAAATCACTTACATCGGGTCAACTGCATCGCAGATTACGCTCTCATATCTGGCCCACAAAACGACCAAACATGCAAGAAGTTCACAAATTTTGGTGAATTGATCGTTCTGTTCACGCTGATTTACCAGGAAGGTATTTAATCGGACAATCATACAGCAAAAGGCCTTCAGATAGGAGTTATATCGTTGTGATTTGCCTTCTCTAATCATAGCTGAAACACCTTCGTTGGGTTCACAACGTTTAATATGTAGATTCTGCCTACACCTAACGGAATGTTAAAAAGACACCAATTTATTGGTCTGAAAATAAGATAATTTGATAACAGAATTGAGCAACTTGCCTGTCAGAATCTGTTGAACTAAATTAGCCGAAGTGTATTCTGTCCAGTACTGAAGCTGCTGGGGTAATCTTTACGTTAGTTATATTCTCATTTAAGCACAATTATTCCTGCAGATTTATCCAGTAACTTCACTGAATAATCCTCATCTACATGTGTCTAAACCTTTTGTTACCTGCAGTTCATCCATTTGTGCAAGTGAAGTACGTATTGCTTGTAGAAGTCATTCATTTTTGCGTTTGCAACTATCCGATTAAAGTAATTGATTATACTGACGCAAATGATAATCGATGAACTACTTAATAAGGTTGCTGAATACTCCTCGACAGCCTACGACCGGTTTCGCCCATATTGGGACTCATCAGGCAGGCGCAGTCCCCGAGTTTCCGTCAACCTTATGTTCTACTTGAAACCGAACTGCACGAAATTAGCGAATCTACACTCATTTGCAAACTAATTTGGTTTTCCGACAGACTCACCTGGAACCCAACTGAATCTCGGGTCTGATGTTCTCAGGCAGCTGAATGTGCTGCACCAGACCACTTCACGTTTCACTCGCCACGATATTCGAGATATCGTGATACATATGTATATTTGTAGTGAACTACTTAATAAGGTTGCTGAATACTCCTCGACAGCCTACGACCGGTTTCGCCCATATTGGGACTCATCAGGCAGGCGCAGTCCCCGAGTTTCCGTCAACCTTATGTTCCACTCGAAACTTGATATTGGACTTAGATTCTCTGTCTTGATCTTTATCAAGAACCACGGAGGCCGTCAAGCAGAAGGATAATCGGAAACTGTGTTCATCGCAAAACAATGAGATACTGACCTCAAGTAGTTTCCTTAATTTTGCCTTTCACGTTCAATGTTTATAGATTTGGCATATTTCGTTGTCGTGATTGAAAGGAAACAGGAGACACAAAGTAAATTGCCGAATTTCGTCTGTTAGGTTCACTCAACATTCTGTTATATCGTTGAATTTACAGCTTGGACCACTTCTATGAATCATCGTCTTTAAAACACAGAATGACTTTGAACCGAAACAGCCAACTCTTCGTAAAAGAATACATGCCAATCCAATAATAATATCCGCTACGTTGGAAAAAACGTTTGGGGGTTATTGATTTCGGAAATTTTCACTTTATTTACAGCTGCATGCGCTAACCTTCTTTTATTGAGGGTCAGAATATAGCGGGTCACTTAATTTAAAGCCCTCAGGCGAACCGAGTGATATTAATGATCAAAATATAACCGGGAAGTCACGGAAATTTAGGTTACCCAAGTTGTCAAACCGTGCATTAGCACGTTGCAGTTCCCCATATATTTACTTGCAATTTCAGTCATTAATTGGTTGTGAAAACTGGTAAGAACATAAAAGGAAGATGGTAAAAACCATCCACCTGGATGGAGAAGCACTCATTTGACTGCCGAATATTTGATTTTATCATGGAATACCATTGCTGTGGTAAGAATTGACCAGGACCGTTAGTTTTCCATTGGCATTTGATAGCAACAGACGACTTCGGAGGAATATGCATACTTACTCATGAGTAGTGCGATGACTTCAAAGAATGCTTGTTCTTTTGTGGTTGGTGTATTATCGAACAAAAAGACGAGTGTGCATTGTAGGTTCCCAATTCCTACTAATTCTATTTACCTTTCACGTGTGAGGGTTGCAGAAGCATAGGTGGTCACTTTCGAATGCTAGACATGTTTACAGCAAATCCAACCAATGCTAAGTAAATAAAGCCACGACGGACATCTAAGAGGATGACACAGGTTTTTAAATCAAGATCACTATTCACGTGCATCATGGGATATCTGGAATATCTAACCTACTGAAGTATTACGGGGTAGGATATCCATCCGAAGAATATCATAAAAAAAACGAATTAGGCTGTGATTCAGTTGATATTTCGGTTAAAACAAAATTGATTCACAGATAAGTGTATTTGACGAATTCCACACCATTTGAATTCAAGAGGAGTATAAGATTGACAGTAAGTCGGGTAAACTGACTAAAGGATGGGCCTCAAGGTGGTGGTAGGAAACTGGACGTTGGCAGTTTTATACAAACTTATGAGTAGTTTCCTCCACACAGTGATGGTTAGCTGCTGCTGTCTTAGCTTCCATAAGCAAATACGTTTTATGCCACGGAATCAAATTACAGTAGGATTCATACAGAAATTCAGTACCATGATAGCTACTGGAGAGGCACTGATCGTCGAGTTACCATTCTGCACCGAAAACAATGTTTCTTTAAAGTAGCCCATTCGCAGACCGTTATCAGCGTGCTCTAGGATCTTCTATTCACAATACCACCTGAGCAACCGCATGCGTGCAGCTTTCCCAAACAGTAAGGCTGGAGCAACTAGTTGTCGCATGTGAGGCTGTTCCTGAACAAATTCGCCCTGTCTAGCTAGGCCATGGACTAAGACCGAGGAATTATCCAGCCAAATCAGTACACTAAACTTGCTTACATCCTCAGGTCTACATGTTCTCAATACTGTTTACAAACTGGAACTAACACCAATAGGAATACACAACAACAAAAATAACCTTATCCAATATAGGCGATAGCCTAGAGAAACTGTCCTCGCTCAGTACACTAAACTTGCTTACATCCTCAGTTCTACATGTTCTCAAAACTGTTTACAAACACCATATGAATACGCAACAGAAAATAACCTTATCTAATATAGGCGATAGCCTAGAGAAACTTTTGAGGGATTGTTTTTTATATTGTCCCCGCCCAAGCTTTTCATGTTAACCCTTGTATATAATTCAGTTTTATTCTAACGTGTACACTGCCAAACGAGTGTGCTCGATTCTGCATCAACAGACAAGTAATAAGTTTAATTCTACATTGACCAGTGTAGAACATGCAACTGTTGACAGGAAATTATCTATCCTTTTTTGGAGTAGAGTTTTTCAGAAAGCTGATTAGTGCCAAATTACGTTGAGTCCACCTGTAAAGTTTGATCGCATTACTGAGTTCCACAGTTATTAGATGTCAGGTGAATACTACTGAGTTTAATATCCTGTAAATTCTAACCAGTGATTCTTTTGACATGTCAAGTCTGAGAACACATGAGTCCCCAGTGAGTAAAGGGAGCTTGAAACTATGGGAAGAAAGCTGTGATTCTACTGCAATATTCGGTCGATTTCTAAGTCCACAAAATGAAAAGCGATCATACTATCTTTTGCAAGGGCCGGTGAACAAGTATAAAGAAGTTCTTGACCACTTCAAAGCAACTAGTCTTTGTAAGCGAGTCAACAGCAGGCAAGTGTTCAAATGACAAGCTTGCTCTAAAAACAAGTTTCTACGGATCATTGCGTTAGCCCCAGGCATGCAAAAATAATGAAATTGTCGCATACATCTGAAGTTAAAAGAATCCGGGAGCATGTTAGAAAGTACTCGAAACAATACATTGTATTCGTTCGCGTATTTATCACAGGGTGGGCAACTGTAAATCATATGCTTAAATTGTGAACTTTCGTAATACAGAATGAACGGAATAAAACCGGCATCTTAACTGCAAAACTTGTCAACTTCGTGAATTGTATTTTCTTCGGCGCAACTGAGATTGTTTCTGTACTTTGACTTCAATTCTTCAAGAAGGTTCTTTTACGACGTATCATTCTAGTTTATGTTAACTTGCAAACAATGTTTCTTTTAATTAGTTTTGTCAAAAGAACAACATTGAAAGTGATTTGGATCAGTAATGTGGACCAAATTCTTAAAAACCGCCTCATTCATTGCGATTAAAATGCGATTAAATAAAATGAATAAAAACTGTTTTTTGCTATGCCCAGAGTATATCTGGTTCACAGGAGGCAAAACGTTCTTTGAAAGATGATGGCTTGGCAAAGATTTGTTTGTTATGGTCAGGGAGAACGAGTTAAAAGTACACGCAAATTCGTTTACAAATTTTATCTTATCAACCACGAAAGTCGTCTGGCATGCACTGTAAACAGTGCTTAATGTTTATTTTGGCTGCAGATAAACTACCTTGTTTTGAGTGTCGCACCATAAATTCAGAGGAAATGCTTTAGCTTACTCCAAAACCAAAATGTATGGTAAAAACGAACGTCTTTTTCATGTTCAACGAAAAACAATCAGTGCAAGTTAAAATCAGTGAGTAAAGAATCACGCAATTCAAGAGTCAGCCCTACCATGTCTTGTAATTCTAGGACAGCATGCACACCCTTCAAAATGGATGGCATTCGTCATGTCACCCGAAATGTCACCTGAAAAAGAGGAACAGAAGGGATTGTAAAGATTGGTCTCAGAAAATTTATCATTTCACTTCCGGGTTGTTCTACCGAAATCGTGAATTTAAACACCAAAGACCACTGGTTTTTACTATATACGAGTAAAACAAACATAAACATAGTCTGCGTTGGGCAGAAACATCCCCCTCAAAGCAGGGTCCCCGTTTCTGATACCAACTACACTGGCTAAAAAGTAATTCATCTTCCAAGAAGAGTCTCCTTAAAACAGAGTGCCTGCAGCTGAAGATTGAGCAAAGATATTTTGGGCAGCCATTACATAAGTGTGTCACATCTCGACAGAGAAATTACTCTAATAACCAAGGCACTTATTGCCGACACCTTTACTTTTACCCGATCGAAAGCCAAATTTTTCTATATATTTTACTTTCTTTTAGCCCGAATTCTGAGATACAGTGTAATAAAACACAAATTTGTCGAATTCTGAAGCTGTGACTATCTATGTGATTATAACTGATATTTAACAGTAAAGGTGTTTGAAAAAGGTTGTCCGTGTATCCTGCTTACAACCCCCAACTCATGCCCTTACAGGTTGGTCACCTTGAGTAACTTCTGCATGAAACTCTGCATCCTGTCTAAAGTCTGGAATGTTAACCAGATGAAAGCTTCAGAAACCCTGAAGGAGTTCAATATGCGCAATGGGACATAAGATATTTCGGAAAACTGTCACGATATTTTATCATCACGACATGAACATTGCGGATTCATGTCTCGCAAACATTATTAAAAACACCGGAATTTCACCACATGGAAATGAATATCACCTATAGGTCTAAGTGTACTTAAATAAGCAAGCATAATAAAACATGAGAAGGATCATTCATACCACCGTGAAGTGAACAAATCTTAAACGAATATAGCAACCTAGTGCACAAGTTCATTCACTGGACGCAAAAAGTGACAGAAAGTCAAAACGGAATGAGAGAAACTGCACACAAGCTTGCTGAAAACTCTTCAGCGGCCCAGTATCGGTTTCAACCCCTTTCACAAATGTTTCTCGTCAGATGAGTGCAGTCTTTCCAAGGTATCCGTCAATTTAATGTTCTATATTCGAAGAACACACCCGTCTGCATGTCAACAGTGGATAGTCACATGAATCTCAGATGAATCCAGCTTTTGTTGTTTTGTTCCAACTGAATATGCCACACTAGGTCACCTCATGTTTCAGTTCACACGATATTCGGAATATCACAACACATCACACATATTATCGCATAATATTATGTCTTCTACATACCTGACATACTTGAATCTTAGCGGAACCTCTTGTATACAAGCTTGCACGCACCTCGTAGACGCCGGCTACCTCATGATCCTGGAAATTCATTTGAAGTGGTTACGTATTTCTATTCAGGGACACAACAAACACCTGTTGAGCAATGTTTATTACAGCACCATTATGGATTACAGAATTTGGCGAAAAATCTACCTCGTCCAACCCCGGTTTACAATGAGTCCCAACAACAAGTTCAGCCCAAGACTCGGCTGAAAATTTGTGAAGCTGTTTAGCTGTTTCCCACCTACTGCAAGAATTTGGATATTTCCTAATACACGACTCATAAGGTTGCTGGAAATTCCTCGACAGCCCATGACCGGTTTTTCCCTTCTTGGGGCTCATCAGGTAGGCGCAGTCTCCGAGTTCCCGTCAACCTTATGTTCTACTTCAAACCAGATTGCACGAAATTAGCGAATATACACTCATTTGCAAACTAATTTGGTTCTTTCGAGAGACTCACCTGGAACCCAGCTGAATCTCTCGTTTATGATGTTCTCAGGCGACTGAATGTGCTGCATCAGGCCGCCTCACGTTTCAGTCGCTACGATATTTGAAATATCGCCATACATGTATATTTGTAATGTACTGCTCATAAGGTTGCTGAAAATCCATCGACAGCCCACGGCCGGTTTTGCTCCTCTAGGGGCTCATCAGGTAGGCGCAGTCCCCGGGTTTCCGTCAACCTTATGTTTTACTTGAAACCAAATTGCACGAAATTAGCGAATATACACTCATTTGCAAACTAATTTGGTTCTTTCGAGAGACTCACCTGGAACCCAGCTGAATCTCTCGTTTATGATGTTCTCAGGCGACTGAATGTGCTGCATCAGGCCGCCTCACGTTTCAGTCGCTACGATATTTGAAATATCGCCATACATGTATATTTGTAATGTACTGCTCATAAGGTTGCTGAAAATCCATCGACAGCCCACGGCCGGTTTTGCTCCTCTAGGGGCTCATCAGGTAGGCGCAGTCCCCGGGTTTCCGTCAACCTTATGTTTTACTTGAAACCAAATTGCACGAAATTAGCGAATATACACTCATTTGCAGATTAATTTGGTTTTGCGAGAGACTCACCTAGGACTCAGCTGAATCTCTCATTTGCGATGTCTCTGATTCGGTTCGTGCTTTGCCTGTTAAAGTGAACAAATCCAGCCTTCCCTAAGAGCAGATTGGCAATCGCATTTAATGTCTTGGCTTTGAACAAGGTGGAGACGATATGGAAGAAAAGTGGCATGCTTGCGCCGAATTCGTTCATCAAAACTACTTCTTGTTTTCGGTACACACAGATCGTCGCAATTCATTAGACCTGAAGACTGGGTTGAATTTCACACTTGGAACTATTGATGCTTTCTCAGTTGCCACTTTGGTGAATACTGGAAGTTTTTGACAGGATGGAATATTCGCGTTTCGAATACATACTACTTTATTTTACAATAAGTAGTCTGAGCTGCATTTAGAATATTGGCCGGGCAAGACCCTGCTGCTTCAAATTCCTTTTAGATGAGAAACAAGCTTGATGGTAGTCCTAGCTGTGCATACTGGCAGAGTCTACTTAGAAGAATTGTCTTCAAGAACTCGGGAAACGTACTGGTGAAAAGTACAAAAATCGCAAAACAATACACTCTCTTCACAGTTCTTATTCCACAGTTTACTTTCCTAATCCATTGTGTCTACATAAAGTAAAACGCCCAAGATCCTGCCATGCTACGCAGCTTATGTGTTTCAAGTGTTCCAACGCGTGAAGAAATTTTTTCATAATTCTAAAGTCAGATAAACAATCTTTGGATTTCTCTTGAAACATCTAAGAATCCCTGGTCTTACTTGTCGTTGGCACTAGTGTGCTGAAAAGTCTCAATAGATACGACCACATGTAGTTTACGGATGTATTTGTAATTACGTGCATTATCACTTTGGGTTCTGTCAGCCACACTGGGCACCGTCATATGTTTTGAACACAATGGCTTTTTAACGGGGTGTACTGATGTTCTGTATCCAGACAACGCTCGAGAAAAATGAATTTTCTTCATTGTTTAAGCACGATGCATCACCAGTCATGCTTCCATTGCTCCAAACAGCTTCTTAATTGAGATATTATCGCAGGTCTCGAAATCTTGCGAGAAAATCGGAGTGTCAGAGTGATTCATCTGATTCTCTTTCCGAACAGTCACCAAACTTTAAGAGAGACTTCGTCTGGGTGTTCACGTCACCTCCACTTAGAAGGGATTATGATGCCAAGATATCTTGTACAATGAGCCTGGTAGGTAATGGTCGGAGCAACAATAATTGAGCTAATGTCAAAATGTATATGCTGTCTCATCGGGAAGACAATCTTGGCGCATACCGTGCGTTTAGCTTTAATGTGGTATCTTGTTTTCACAGACACTAGTCTGGTTGAAATAAGTAGGCTTCCAGTAGTGTGGAAGGCTCTGTCAATAGCTACATCATTCTTATACTCAGTCGAGGAGCATTTTTCGTCAGTTTTCAAAGAGTCTGGGAAGAAAACGAATAGAAGCAGTTTAAAGGCAGCTAGTCAAGGCAATCCACACTGTTTGACTTGAGCTTGCGCCAACTTTCCACCAATCAGAATGTACTGCATTCCGTCGGTAAAGTAGTATGAGAGCGAAAGAAGGGACCTTCTGAAGTCCGACACGTTAGTTTTATGCAGCAGTTGTTGATAAGTGAAAGCAAAGCCCCTACAAAATCCCCGAAAACAGTATGTTCTGACGTCTAGACCATTCAGGATTGTGAGACAGGAGTATGCCACCGCATTTGTGGTACACCACAAATGCGAGAAAATTGACTTAGATCGCTGGAGGCGCTCAGAGGATAGAGAGTTGGTCCCGTCAATGAAACCGATCTATGCTAAAAAAACGAGAAGCACTGTATAATTGTTTCATCCTTGTTGAGAACCATCAGCAGTGCGCATCTCACGAACCTCAGAGTGGTTTGAACCCGCGATTGCCTGCGTACTGCTGATGATTCCGAACAAGGAGTAAAAAGCCGTGCAGTGCTTCCCATTTTCCCAGCATAGATTGACTTCACTGACCGGATGAAATCTCTGCGGAATATGACCAAATCCCCTCCTACTACAATGAATTTTTAGTAATGTGAAGGAGTGAGATTTATTATAGTAATTCTTCATTTAGCAGAAATACGGAATTTTCCGAAACACGACTGAATTTCTGACACGACAGAACGGCAATTTCTGGGGCGAAGCCCTTCCACGTCAGCCACGACAACTCTTCCGGATCACTAGCTTTGTTTGAGCACATTCTGCTCAATTTATTCTTTCGAGGTCAGTTTTTTCTAAGCACCTCTGGAGGCGTGGACGTGGCCGAATGGGTGGCATTCTGCCATTGTGGCAAAAGCGCTGCTGGGTTGGTCGAAATCTGTGGCAGTCGCGGTATGTATTTTCTTGGCCGAAACGATTGCCATGTATTCCCACAACTGGAACGTAAAAGAAATTTTGCGCACATGATAGAAGCCTCAATACTACTGACTTGATCGGAATGGAACGTACATCAGTCTTGGTCTAACATCTGGTGTTATATCTACATTTAATTTAACTCGTCTGAGTATGAACACTTAGGGCTCAGAAACGAAAATTTCCTCGGACTACTCAAGTCCAAACAAAACTCCAAGTAACGAGGAACCACTTTTCAGCTTCTAAATTTACGTGGCCCCCACCAAATGCAAGAGATGATCAGTCACGTATGGTCAGAAAACGCCTTCGAATTTGACTCTTTCGAACATGTTTAATATCTCATTCGAAAGTACAGTGTGCGAAAATCTGGTGATACAGTGGTCTGACTTGGGTAGATGCGCGTCAGTGACAAAAGCAGAGCCAAGAGTAGTTTGGTCTCTGCCAGTAAACCCATTTTTCTTATCGCAAGTGAAATAGCTCGGTCTGCAAGGTGGTAGTGGAAGCTTGCTCAAGCTCCACCATTTTACCATTATCGTTTATTTTTGAAAAGCATGATCACAAACATAAAAAGTGAATGCAAGCGATGAATGCGAAAGAGTAACAGGAGAACATGGGAGAAAAGAGAGAGACGTCTCAGTCGAAACCATGCCAAGGACAGTGCCATTCTGATGAGATGAATCCCAAAGTATGTAAAGATTTTGGCTAATTACATCTATTCCCACTAATTTACAACTTACTATTATTATTATTACTATTACCATTATTCTATACTTAACTACTATACTTTACTGCGATGTGTTTTGTTGCGCACAGTATTGTATTATACCGTGTTCCATTTGATTCCACATGCATAGGTGCGAATGATACCAATAGGAAATATGTACATTTTGTTATGTTAAGCCTAGAGTGCTGTTACGGACAACGTCACACGGAACAATTGCGATCGCAGGTTCATTCTACGCTGAACTTAAATAGCCATTCAATGTACGTCTCACCAACCTGTACTACGTGTTTCGTCAAGGTCACCTAGTTGTGAATACTTTGTCAACGGAATCCTATTGAAGACTGCTTGTTGACAACGCAACTTTGAATGAAAACAAAACGTGAATCAACGCGTTTGTCTGCGTTTATCGCCAATGGAATGTTGCGCTGAGTTAGGGTATGCACTCAGATGGTGCGCGTTTTAGGAATGCCTCATCAGACCATGCGCGTAGAAAATCAGGACATCCGTTTTGACCTTTAACCTGACCACTCGTAAAGTAGCTTGCGCGGGTAACTCATTTGACGTAACAAGCTAATATGCGTTTTTGTTCTCTATCTGTTGGAAATTTCACACCTATGAGGATGCTTAGCTCTGGCACTTTTTGATTGATCACAATTTGTGATAACTTGGACAATAATTCAAACGGCCGAAGGTGAGATGAGAAAAACTGACACGCGTAGATTTCGTGAGTTTGCCATACCGTGTTGCCGGTAGGAAAACTCATATATGCACATGAAATTAACAATCTGCCCCACCCAATGAGGATTGTGGTCTCACTAACTGTTTTCACACATTTCCTTGATGAATACCGTGCCTGAATCAACCAGTGGCCGAAAAAATCACTTAATCTTCCTATCCTTGAGACGTACAACAGTTTTACCCCTTCGTAGCTAGGTGTTTGTGAAGTCGCGTGGGCTTACTGTGCCTACTGTTAAGTAATCAGTAGCTGGAAGTGGTAATCTATATGACACCCACTAGACAGATTAAAGACTGAAGCAGAAATATTCATCTTGATGATACTGTCACGATCAAACCCGATTCGGTTCACCACTAAGCAAAAGGCACATATCGGTTTTCGATTAACGGTCAGTTGACTGTTATACAGTTTGTTTCCTGTCGCAGTGAATGAAATCCTACCGGACACGGTGCGTCGTGCTTTTTCCCCCAGTCAGTAGGAAATCGGCCGCAGACAGTCAACTCGCTGTGGGACCCAACCGTGAGAAGTGCATAGATCGCTCATGGTTTGGGAGTTTTTTTTTCAAACAACGCGAGACACCGATTTTCTTTTGAACTTACCTAAGTTGTATCGTAAATGCCATCCTGTTTAGCTGTTTTCTTGTGCCAACGACTGTCCATGCATTTGTTATTCTACAAAAAAAAACAGGTTATAATATAATCCTCAACATGTTTGACTGGATTGGAGTGATAATTTTGAAATGGAACCTAGTAACAGGCTCCCTAAGGTAAGGTGTCTTTGGTGCGAATTCTGACGTGTTATTTTGTGTTGGTAACGAAGAAGGCTGGTACAGCTAGAAGAACATTACTTGTTAAAACTTAGCGACAATGAAATGAAAACAAATGATACACTAGACAGCAGTATCACGATACTCCAATAATATTGCTCATTTGTCCTTGCACGGAATCGCTGCATCTCAGATAGGGTAAAACCGAAAGGTCCGCACCAAATCATAGGCATTGTCTCACATTGCTGATGACCGTTTTTCAACTGTGAGGAAATCATTGATGGGTAATAGCTCGAACTGATGAATATCCCCGGTATGGATCGTGTTTGCCAGTCTACACAAAAAGTGATGTGCTGTTTATGGTTTAGCAGCTGCTCAAATCATCCGCTGGCAGAACAGCACCTTGTCATCCATAAATCATTTTTCTGCCGTGAAATGTCGAACCCACCCCACCGTTTCAGGGTCTTTGCATTAGTTTTTCTTTAGCAGCTGCTCAAATCATCCGCTGGCAAGACAGCGCCTTGCCATCCATAAACCATTTTCCTGCCGTGAAATGTCGAACCCACCCCACTGTTTTGGGGTCTTTGCATTAGTTTTTGGTGCCTGTGCATTTCATGGTATGGAACCAGTTAAATGAACATGTTTCAGACTTAATGATCACTAGCCCCAGGAACCGAGCGTCAGATGTAAATGTCCAACCTTGCCGGAATTTTGTACCAAAGGGGAACACAAAGTGAACGCTAGCGTTTTGAAGCTGCGTCTTGGCACCTAAATTCTTGCAATTGTTGCATCGTGAATGCCGAAAACTGAACAGAGCCCATTATGACTTTCGTTTCTGGAGGTCAGTGCAAATATGAGTTCTTCCTGTGAAAGTGGAGTAAAACCATCTTACAGAAGAGATCAGGTCTTGCACAATTTTGCCAACACTATTGTGTGAAGAGCATGCCAAATGTGTGGCGAAACTGTTCGGGTCATTTCATGCTATTGCTATTCTTTGTATCCAGGAATAGTCAGGTCTTTTGATAAATCATTATTCATGAGGGAAAATACGTGCACTTTTGAATTCTTCCCAAGCTGCTAGGAGACATTTCCGTGTCATGTTTTCAGATGTCTCGAATGAAGTGTACACAATGTCTTGCATCTTCTTTTGCTTGGCTATCTTCCTGCCCTCGCGTAATGAACTAGTTCTTCGTTCGTTTCTACGAAATTGACTCCCTTTATGGGCGCACCACCTCCCCAAAGGGCATCCTGAGACATACTGAAAGTTGTCCATAATTCAAAAAACTTTCTTTTTACGTCCTTGTCCACGTATATTGTCACTCTCTTCCGATGTGGTCGTACCCGTAATCCTCCAGTAAGTTGAAGGAGTTGTGAATCTCAAAGTTGCCGTTTCTGCTTTCGTCAGGCATCGGATGGATTACGGGAAAAAATCCTTAGTCTGTGACTGCACAGAAAGATAATACAACCATAAAGCAATAAAGCATAAAACCACAGGAAAACCGTTGCGAGAACAAAAGGCGATCGATCCACGTACAGTATCCTCAAACAACTTGATAAACTGAGCACTAATTCAAGTTTTGAATGACTGAGATCTAGAAATAGCTCAGCTATCAAAGTGTGTGAGAACCGACCTGAAAACTCGCAATTCGTCCCCGGTTCCGGCTTTCCGATTGTCCTTTTCTTGGCTTGGAAACCGTGGAAGTACCTCAGCCTCCATTCTGCTGTAAATTAGTCTGACAGCTACGCACCGAAGGGGTACTGGAGCTGAGCGTTGATTTAATATTAGGATTCAATGGATCTGGGACGGTGGAGACCAGCGAAGTGTTCAGAGTTTGTTGGATGCTGAGGAAGCTACAAATGGAAGATTTAATTGCGATAAATAGAACGCTCTACTCGATGGGACCGGCTAGATGTGAACGAAAGATTTACAGGAACGAATGTCTTGGAAAGTTGAACTGAAGTTTATTCTTTGGGTGGACTCGTGCTGTGGAAGCTAAAGTGGAACAAATAACGGCAAGTTGCTTCGCAAGGGCGGGGAATGGGTAAAAGATAATCGGTCAAAGTAAGAAAACTATGGGACGCATAAATTTTATTTGAACTAAGTCCAGTGGTGAAAGGTACATAGAACAACCCTCAGCTATGGAAACATAATTCCGTGTTGTAGTGAGCCTGCTGTTTGTAAAATTGGACCACTTGATAGAGGAAGAGAGGAGAGAGAGAAGGGAAACTTCCGAAAACGAAACAACAATCTGAATTTCCTGGGGGACGGAGTCGGAACGTATTTAAAATGAGAGGGCCAGAAAAGTTTGTTATAAAAAGATGAAAACAGGAGGCGAACAAGTCCTAGATAGAGACAGATTTGCTGAATCAAGTGTTGTTGAAATTGAGGCAGGGACTTTGAAAATGGATTCAAAATGGTAACAAAATTGGCGTTCAGTGCCATGAAAATTCGTACACAGTGCCACTTAACTGAGGAAGATGGGGGAAAGAGGTATTTCTTGTATAGTTAGGTTTTATTGTGCTTTTTAGCATTGGAAATGTATTACAGGAATTTGGTGAAACTTTGGTTCATCCTTCGTCTAAGTGCTGGTAAAAATTCTCTGGGTTATCCAGCCTATTGTTCGTCACAGCATTCTTCTACCGATGATGCCACAGTAGCCGCAGTTCAATCAAAGTGAACACGAAACAGGGTTAGATTTCTAGGATGAAATCGGGCCCACTGGTTGGTGCAGTTTGACCTCCGTTAGTGCTCTGGTTGTAACATAATTAACTCAATATTCAGGCGTCAAACAAATGTCCGCTTTATAAGAATGACGACTATGGCAATAATTAGGTGAACCTTGATAAAAGAAATAAATACAGTGCGAAAATTGGAATAATTCAAAATGTGACTTATGGGTTGAAGACAGCTGCTCAGAGTTCCTGAATGAAGTGAGGTTCAGGACGCGGAAAGTGTTTTCTGTGCAGTATACCTGCTACACGTGGTTGTCCGTGGGGACCAGTGGAGCTCGGTTGACTTCCTGTCCCGTGTGTGTTTTGGGCCGAGTTCCATGCCTATTTATTGCGTGCAATGAGAAAAGGGGTGTCCTTCTTGTTTGACAGTTGCACAAATGTGGATACAACTTGACCTGATGTGGTTGAAGGTTGTGATCATGCCAAGTGACGCAGGTGGTAGCTGCGTGAACAAAATGGATAGGAAATTTCAGTGTACATGATGTCGGTCAAAAGTTGCAAGGAGAAGAGTTGTTTGTGATGCGTGATCTGGTGAGCACGCATATACTGGACGAATTCGGTGAAGTTGGTTGAAGGAACAAGGGAGTGACCGCTGTTGGGTGTACGACAAACTTTCAATTACAAAAATTCACGGAGGCGCTTCAGTGATCGGTCGTCGATCAGGAGGACGTCGCCAACCTACCTCAAAGTGTCAGAGGAACTTACCAGAATCGTCTTCCATAGTGCCTTCCAAATACTTAAACATCAGATGTCAACTCATACTGGGACGATGTTGCCAACACTTTGCTTGTGGCACGACGCTACCAAACCACTAAATCAACTGGATATCAGACTAAACAGTGGTACTGCACAAATCTCAAAGAAATATCCTCTACCGTCCCGAACATACCTTGACCCGACGAGATAGCAGACGTCAAGTGAAAGTGAGCGTGCGAGTCGGCCATGAACTCTGGTGGACATGGAAAGCCAAGGAAGTGGCAAAAGTTCAGAAAATCGAGAATGTCCGAAATCATTTCAGTCGATCCATGCAGCCGGTCCTCGTAAACCAGCTGTGAGCGAAAATATCAAGCATCTGAGTAGAGCGACTATCTTGAATAAAGAAGAACGCCTTGACCGCTGGGTCGAATACTTCGAACAACAGTTATTGTGGCCCCCAGCTACCGCTCATCTGGAGCCTACAGCTGATCTGGTAACATGTACGGTGAACCTGGAATCTCCAATTGACTCAGAAGCTTATGACTGCATATGTTGTCTCAAACACTGAATTATTGTTGTCCCCATGACCTCTCATCCGTATTGTTCAAAGATGGGAGTGAAGTCCTAAGCCAGTGCTTGTCTGATCTCTTCGTCTGCATCCCAGACAACTGAAAATCGGGCTCGTAGCTAGTGCGGTAATCACACGGGAGTCATCTTGACCCCAATCGTAACGAGACTGTTGGCTTCATTGATGCTTTGTCGGCTTAAGGTGGCTGGTAAAACACTGACTCGAGAGCAGTAAGCGGGATTCCGGCTTGGTATGGGTTGCGTTGGCCAAACCTTCACATCCCATCAGGTGCTAGGACAACGCCATGAGTATAAGTGACGCGCAACTCTAGTATTTCTGAATTTCCAAGGCATATTCTCCTCGGTTGAAAGGTCTGTTCCTAAGACGCTTACCCTCCCTCCCCCTCGAAGAAAGCCCCGGAGCTTCGTGAACACAATATGATTGTCTGTGAGAGTATAAGGCAAGCTCTCCAACAGCTTTCGTACACAAAGCGGTGTCCGTCAGGGATGCTCACTCTCCCCATTCCTGTTTAACTTCGTGATAGATTAGATCATGAGACAAACGCTGAAAGTGCTCCAACGCCCCGGAGTTCAAAATGGCCTACGACAAAAGTCTTGTAGATCTGGAATATGCAGACAACCTCATTCTCGTCTTCCAAGTGGAAGAGAAGGGGCCAGTGTTTTTGGATGAACTGACCAAAGTCATTCCATCCTTTGGTACGCGCTTTGAACCCACGCTGCGGCCTGGTGCATGCAGCACACTCACTTGCCTGAGAACGTCATGGAGAAACGAGAGATTCAGCTGGGTTCCAGGTGAGTCTCTCGAAAGAACCAAATTAGTTTGCAAATGAGTGTATATTTGCTAAGGGTATGCTATCTTCACCTAACAGTTGACTGGATGTCCAGCGTGACCAGGAGCGGAATTCAGGCAACGAGTGCATGACCTTAAATGACCCTAAATGAGCTGCGGACTAACAAATACCATCACTCTTTCTTAAGGCTAGTCTTAATCAATACAGTCTTGGTCAGCGAGTATACAGTCGATTGCAATTTTACAGCAATACGCCAGGTTATATCAGTTTTGCTAACCGGAAAGCCGTTACAAGTCTTCAGATTAGAGCGGCTTTTCCAGGAGCCCGTTAAAAATCGAAGAGACCGGCACAAACATCGGACTGTAGTGAATTTTTGTTGCTGATTTCAGCTAGCGTCGTTTTGGAACAGTCTTACTGGTGGCCATCCCATCCTCCATATTTTATTTCATCTCGCTTTGTCCAAAAGCAGTGTTGCTACATGAAGATGTGCATCTCTGCGACCTGTTCTAGCGATATGCAAGTGTCTATTGTACTCTAAATGTTCATCTCTGTTTCTATCTTCGTATGTGAACGCTACTCCGTTTGTGGTTTATTGACAAAAACGGATTCTCTTTGAGTCCGTGTTGGGCAATATGCCGTTGTTCCAACAGAACCTTAGTCATCATCATCATTGTCAGCTGTAATAACCGCGTACTCGTCGTACAGTGGTTGTATCTGCCACAGTTTCGTTCACCGATGATTTGAGGGGGGTAGGTAGCGGCGCATTGCTGGCGGGTGATGATAAATTGGTGCGTAAATCCAGCACTGTCAGTGGGGTGGGGGGTTGGAAAAGGAGCTATGCATTGAAGGCTATAGCTTGGATGCACGAGCGCCATTGAGGGCGCGACTGGGACGTCTGATGATGTCTCTAACGATTGATGTGGCCCGTCTCGGGCTACCCATCCAGGAAGACGTCAATGACCAACGCAGCTGATTTTGCTGGTAATGGCCATCATACTCCACTGCAAAGTCATTGTTTGACCGCCTCTGGTTCGTTTCCACCCTCCACAGGGTTGCGCGAAAAGAACCAATCGAGGAAGTCGGTCGACTGGCATATGCAGTATGTGGCCAAGCCAAGCTTGGTGACTTAATTCGATCTTAATTCCAGCCGTTTCTTACTGCAAACGAAGGCAAGGACACAAGTAGGGGGTTAGAATTATAATGCGAATATAGGTTTTCCTTTTCGTAGTCGATACATTTTGCAGCTAGGACGGTTTGTCTTCTCTTCAAATGCACGACCCCCCCCCCCAAACAGTTCTGGTACGGTGGCAAGCAGTAACTTATGTTGGTTGAAAATTCGTCGATTCCAAGCTCTCAAAGTTGTTGCATTGTTAGTTCTTTTTCGACATCCATGGCACATTCGCCTCGTTGCTAGCTTTCTTTTGTTCCCGTCGTAAACACCGCTTCTGTGCCAATGGAATATAGTGATGGATCCAGTTGCAGTTCACCACTCATGCACCGTGGTGAACTCGCCTTTGACATGGGAAGCGACTTCTGAACCTATTCAGAAAATGTTTTTCAAGAGTGGGCAACCTAATGGTATCTGTATTCTTGCGCTACCATGTGTCGATTGACAAATAGGCTTCGAAAGGGTGCCACTGACAAATCATTCGAGTTGATTTTGACACTTGATTAGAGTAGAAAGGATGCCCCAGGTGACAGTCTCACGGTCCGAAGATCAAACCGGATATGGCAGGGTTAAGTAAACGGTGTCGTTTATAACCGACATCGGTCCAGCAAGGAAAAGACTTTATTGGTAACCGTGGCATCTTGCTGCACTCTGACCTTGCTAAGTATTTTGTAGGGTTCATTACTTAATTGGCCCAACTGAGCTGACTCGCAGGTACTTAGATGTAGGCAAACTCTTTCGTCAATCATTGTTCATATGTTTTCTATAGAGGAGAATATCGGTAGCTCAGGTAGCGTAGATGGACGTTGGCTTGTTCGCTGAGCTGGGCAATTTGGTTGCAAACGTTTCATCACCAATCGAGGTGACATCATCAGTGCGTAGTTGTGCGTAGCGGTGGGTTAGTGGTTGTGCGTTCAGTAGTGTTACGTGTGCGTTGATATACGAGCTGGTAGCCGGGGATGACCTTTGACCGCGCTTAGTTATTCTGTCGGGCGGTTCCATTGGCTGTTCTTTTATCCCGTGTCCTCATTCGCCGATGCCCACGTGACCTTGGAATTTGCACCCCTCGCCGTCGTAGTCTGGTCGGTGTTGGATTGACCTTTGTCCTACCGAGTTCCGTTGTGACCTTTATTGATTTGATTCCGAGGAGTTCCTTGTTTCTTCGTTTTTTAATCCACTATTCGGTCCTCCTTGAGTGTTTCAGTTGCGATGTTGATCTCTCGCACGTAGAGGTGCGTAAATTGTTCATATGTTTATTGTGGACGGTTTATTATGTTAGGTTGGTTAGAAACCTCGTTTCAGGTGACCTCACCTTATGAAACATAAGGTTACTGAAAACTCATCGACAGCCCACGACCAGTTTTGCCCTTCTTGGGGCTCATCAGATAGGCACAGTCCCCAAGCTCCCATCAGCCTTATGTTCTACTTAAGACCGAATTGCACGAAGTTAGCGAAATACACTCATTTGCAAATTTAGTTTCGCGAGAGACTCACCTGATACCCAGCTGAATCTCTCGGTTTTGGTGTTTCCAGGTAATTGAATGTGCTGCACATGTCCACTTCATGTTTCAGTCGCTACGATACTCGAGATATCGCGATACATATATATTCGTAACGCGCTGCCTCCAAAAGACACTGTTGGAGACATTAAGATGGCAAGTGAAAGTAAATTAAACGTCCTGGGGCATTTCAAGCCCCGGAAAGACAAATGCTTTGACTACCCTGTTTTGATTGACAACTTCCTTTGAAAGACTTCATAACTGAATTGCTTGCGGATGAACAGAGGGTTTATTGTTAAAACAGACAAACGTTTTCTGCGTGCAAGTGGATACACATCACTAGATGACGGCATTGTTTGTCGTTACTGCATTCGTCTAACTAGCCTCTCCCGTGAGTGAGCCTTTTTGCCGTTTTGGTATCCAACTAGAAAAGTTTGATACCATGAAAGTCCCAAAGCTTGGATTATTCCATAGTGACTCATTCTGACAGTTAACCAAGTATTCTTTTGGGATACCATAATGCCCTATCATTAAGACCAAACGGTCGATAAAAATTTTGGCTGAGTTCGCACTTTTAAGCCCAAACGTCAGCTTGGATGCTGGGTGTAACAAAACTACTTTCTCCAATGGCGTCAGACGAAGTGCTGTCAATCTCCCGAGGCCCAGACAATAACACCACTCGAACAAAAGATGTAAACACAGCCGATCTCCAATCGAAGCTCCCATTCAGTGGTGCTGGCTCAAAGACCACATGTGGCTGCAGACAGAAAAGCGTGTGTGGAGGGATAGTCACGGCACCCGTCTGATTGCAATCAGCATGTGTTAGAAACAGATATCCATAGCATACAAGTGCTCGTGTTGTCTCAATTGTCGGAGAAAAAACACGCAGGTAAAACATGAAACACGTTGCCCCATCATCAGTGTCAACAACAATAAATGAGTAGCAACTACTGAAGCCAACATGATAGATAACAAAATATGGCCTTTTTTTCTTCGAACAACATACTACTTAGAGAATTGCTGAAGATAATTCGACAGCCCAATCAGCATACTCAGTTGAAGGGAGATTCAGACAAGATTCATATGCGCTCCATGTTAACCCAGTCTGCGAAAGAGCGAATTTCGCCAGAATAGGATATGTTTGACATACAGTCTGGCATGTATTGCCAGTACTCCTACAAGGCGACAAAAGCCCTCCACTCGAGATCGATCCCAGCAGCCCTGAGCACGCCCTTAGAGAGAGCATCCGGCAATAACACGGTATTTTGAAGATCAACGCGCTCAATTTTTTTAGCTTTTGGCGCATCATCCGACGCCAGGTGAAACTGAGTGTCCGTGCAGACCGAGAAGCTTGGTGGACCCGAAAGGTCGAAGAAATGAAAGATGCAAAGAATGCCGGAAACGTGCGCAAATTGTTCCACTTGATTCGTTCGACTGGTCCCCGGAAACCTCTTGTCAGCGAAATAATCAGGGACAAAAATGGCTCCCTGATATGCAACAAAGCAGAACGTTTAGACCGCTGGGCACAGTACTTCGAGCAGCAGTTCAGCTGGCCATCTGCCACCTCCATTCCAGAAACCTGGCCTTCAACAGAAAGGTGGACCGTAAACATGGAGCCGCCTTCAGTCTCAGAAGTGTCCGAATGCATTTCTCTACTCAAGCACCATCGCGCTGCTGGTCCTGACGACCTTCCACCTGCTCT
>NW_008752160.1:181810-229999 GCF_000715545.1 Opisthorchis viverrini | reverse complement strand
TATATATACAACCTTATGGTTGTACGCCAGTGAAGCATCAGTGGCAACACTGATGTTGTTGTCTTTGATGATGATGATGGTACCAACCCGATCCTCACAGACTATTGAGTTAAAACCTTGGATCGTGACTTTCTGTGGTCCCTGAATGAGATGGTTGTGAAACAGTTTGCTGAACGCGCCTGGCTTTATTTTGTTTAAGGTTACTTTTATGGAATGACCATGCGAGTACGAAGCCTTACCAAATAAAAAAACCTTTGCTAGAGCACTGGCTAAGTTTATCTTAAAATTGGGCTTTAGAACAAGAATAAAATGATTTGGTCATTGAACGGTCATACTCTTGCGTACCCCTGTATCACAATTAATGTGAATGGGGCATGACAGAGCTGAGTAACCCAGTGCTCGTTTATTTCAATGCCAGCCCCTTTCTATACCTACGGCTTTCAGAGTTTTTACTTCCATACAACTGGGTTTTCACCATAACGACATCGTGATGCGAAACGGAACAAGCGACTGAATGTTGGAATCCACACTAGATTGACCCCCAGAGCACCTAAGGCAGATGAATAAGTCGAAGCGGCAAACGAAGCGCAAACACCAAGTATGAACCTACTTAGTTTACAATTTGGTACACAAGAAAGTTCAGTCAGTTCATCACTCAACATGACGATTGAAAAGTGATGAAATAAGCGAAATTCACTGACGTTTCCAAATGCAATTAGGGCGATGCAATGGCACGAGATCTGCCGTTCGGTAAGTAGAAAAGTGCGAACTCAGTCAGTTTTGACAACCTATATCACAAAAGTTCGAATATCAACGGAATGAACAAGTCTGTAAAATCGGCAAGATCCAAATGTCCGAATCCCATCCAAACGAAGAAACCGTCCGGTGAGTCTCGCAACATACTAGGGGGGAACAACGAATCATCAATCACCAGCCGGATGAGTAAACTTCTTGCAAAGAATGCCGAATACCCCTACAAAGGTAAAGTGGGTCGCATAGAGTGAACATCCCAAGGTGTCAAGCCTTTCCGATGTACCGAATGCGTCCAATTACATTCAATAATGTGGTTTATGGGACACTTGGCGTCTGGTCCGACATAGAAGGAACCATCAAACATTCTGTGCTTTCCGAAAGGCCTAAGCTACCGTTCTGAATGACCGAATACTGAGATCAGAAAAGCCGCCAGGTTGCTTGTAGCTCTGCGGTTCCACACGGCGAGAACCGACGGCCGTATTTATGTATGATATAGACTTACCCTTGGCCTGCACTACATGCCTAAACCTGACCAACGGGTAGCTCTACTACTTTCAAGATAAAATCGATGAATGTCTTGAATCCAGGACACATCACTAAGCGCCAACGGACCTCTCAAACGTGTCACATCTTGTTTCAAGTTGACAGCCAGAAAGTCAGTCCGCCTACTGTGAAATGTGACCATTCACCGAAAATGCCCACCTTTTGAGTTTAGTTAACCGTTCCAGAAAAATTATGAGCAATTTACTACTAAGTGTAACGCTCTCCCAGGAAAATCAGTCAGAAGAAAAACCATTCACAGTACATGTAGTCGAAGGCGAAGACACGAACTTAAATAAGGCTTCAGCAGGTTGGTTACCGCCGTCTCCTTCCCGCTCAGATCAGTCGAAGAGAAGAACGGCTGCGCTGCGTCACTGATAGACGGCACGCTAAACGCGGTCTCAAAAAAAGCAGAAGTGAGTGAAACGAGTTGGTAACAAATTGAAAACCGTTAAAAATCGATATGTTGGGATGTGTCTGAGTGTTGAACCCTTACAGTGTTCCAAGGAAAATACAAATACGGGCAAAATCAGAAATTTGAAGGAAAACCCACATTGTTCAGTGAATAAGGTATACAACAATCGCGAGGCAAGAGATTGACCAATCGACAGAAGGAAAAGTAGTAATTAGCTGGTCCCTATGGTGACGATACACCGACAAATGAAATGGAAAGAATGGATACATTGAAACAGATGAATTGAATAGATATTCATTTCGCTGTTTAGGGATAGCAGTCACAGGTATCACGTAGAGAAGATATGCTACAGGGAAATTGGGAGAGTAAATTGAAAATGAATAAAAAACACACTGAAGTTCGCAGTTGTCAATATCAGGGGTCGAAAGTCGTTGTAGAGACTGCCGGCTGTGTGACATGGTCGGTAGACAACAGAAATGTCGATGCAATCAAATTGAAGAGCTGATCGGACTGAGAGAATTCCTTGAGCACCGGATTATCCAAAGCGTTGAGGCAGAGTGGCTCAGGCCCTCTAGCAAACAGCCGAATAAGATGTCGATGGACACTAAGACAAAGAGTGAAAAAACGATCAGAGTGATGAGATTGCAGTCCCTGGAAAACTGGTCTGAAGGAAGTACGCAGTGAAATCAGATAAACCCAATCCAAGAACAAAATCGAAACCGTTCATCCGTACCACCCTTTCGGTGCCATGCCACCAGAAAGAAGCACGAGGGCTGACATACTGTCCAAGCCTGAACAGGGGAATGGTCGAGAGGCAGAGGTTGGGTTCCTGTCAGTAAATTCGCGTTCTAACCATTGAGCCATCGCGCCCCAACAAACCAAGAACACGAAGTAACATCTACACATACAGAGAATAAACTCACGGAGGCCATAGGTAACAGATGTGAAAAAACCGAATAGCCGAGAAAAAATGGCACAAAGAAGCCTATACAGAAATCTGCTGAACAATGAATACCATTCCTAGCGGTAACAGTCGTCCACTTCCTCCACCGTGTGAAGGGAAGGGATAATCCAAGGGATTACCAGATAAACTCAGAAATACTTTTTAAGAAGTTACCAACAGGACGTGGAAAATGTTCCCAGTGAGAAATTGTGGACAGCATAAACCTGGTTCGTTCAAGTACAACAAAGTGATCCATGTTGTCGCAGTAGATGTCAGAAAATGATCCTGGATTAACAGCGAACCAAGAGTGTACGAAAACAGAGAATTCAAAGCGAACGGCTGTATAGCGACGTGGGCTGTGTGAAATCGCCACATCGGCGTGTAGTCCCACCGCCGGTGAATCAACACTAACTGAGAGGTCACTGGGTCCCAAACATCCTAGGCATTTGTGAGGTACTCAGTATTGATGCCACAACGATGGATACTACTTATGGACCGCGTGATAATGATACCTACCGACCAAAATGAAAGAGCTGTACGAAGCTTCCCAATCTAATTAGACGGCAATAACCTGGTTGATCAACTGATCTGATGAGCCTGACAATATCTTCATGGTCGGTGATGGGTACTAGTCAGAATCAGACAATGGATGAAGCTAGCATGCGTATAGGGTCGTGATGATGGGGAGAGATGCCAGTGCAAAAAACAGGGCGCCAAGTAGTTCTCTCATGGAGATATTGCTGCTTGTTTTGAGGCATATTCTAACGAAGCAATATACTTGTCACTTGATAGGAAAATAATTAGAAAATGATTCGGATTACTAAAATAGGATTTTAGAAAACTCTTACTCGTTTGTGTGCCATCAATTCACAATACAAACTGACATGCGACGTTCAACGAACTCTCAAATGTGTCGTATGCATTTCTGATTCTTGCATATGGTAGACAAACAATGCAAGGTAGCTGAGGTAGGCGTATTGTTGTTCAAGCTGCCGGGTTGCCTCAGATATGTGAACATCTCTTGGATTCGTGCACAGTATGAAGCCATTCGGTAGGCTTACCTGCCATAGTTTGTTTGCATCGGTCAAACAGTGATATCGTTCCCCAACACATGGGCAACTTAAATGCATCGAATGCAAACTGGCCTTCCGGTTATATGTACTGAGCAGCGCTACAAACGTCATTAAGGAATTTTCTAAGCCGACTGTAGGGAAGATACTTTAAATCACATTGAATGTAGACTCTCGAGATACCAGTGAAAGGGAGAAGGCAATCGCTGCGGAGTAATTTATTAGAAAATGCCAGCTGAACATCCATCTTCTCTTGAACGAGTCTTCCTGAGCTTTCCTGAATATTCATTAACCGTTGCTCAAATCCAAGCAAATGCTAAAAATCGACTCCACAAATTCCGCAACAGATCTCCCTTTTCAAGAGATGCAAAGCGAATTTACAAGAAACATACTACTCGCATGCCTCCCCATCAGTAGCATCACCGTTACACCAGCATCCGAAGTGCCTTTTTGACTGGCAAAGCTGCAACAAGCCATTGGTCATTGAGAAACCAATACTGTAAATAGTACTCTATGACTGACAACAAAAAAGCCAGTGTTGAGTATTTCAGTACAATTAACAGGTCAGACTAATTGACTCGAAGTGGTGTGAAGGCGATAATCGAAACCGAAACGATGAGGAGTGCTCTCAATCAGGCCACAGATTGCACTAAGCATCAAAGAGCTCCATGCCCAGAGTGTCGCTTAAGAAAACCCCTCTGCAAAGGACACAAGCTCGTAGTGACTAATTTTGGTTGCTTGAATCAAAGCCTTGGTTTGGACAGTAAAGAACGAGCTTCCGAGTGCATCAGGTTTGATCTCGCGTCGATTGATACATTGTATACTGTCTGGAATCAATCACAGATTTATCTCAAGTTATGAACACATGCCCATTAGAACCATCGGTCCCCAGGGTAGTGACCAGTCACCTGAGCAGTTTCACAGCACACACATATGCCAAGATTCACTTATATGAGCCTACCTCATTTTTAATGTTTGCTTTCGTCTCTAAGTAAGGTTCTAAGGGCCATCTCACTTTTGGCTCATTAATAATTGAAAGCTGTTTAAAGATGCTACAGCAGTGCACCGTTTTCTTTGTAAAGATCCCACGTACAAACGTACCTATCGTCTCCCTAAGTACACAGCAAGATACGCTCTGTGTGGTCAATAAAATAGCAGAATTCAAATGTTTTTTTTTTCGTTGTTTTACAGCTACATCAGGAAGTTGCGTTTTTAGGTGCCTATTGATCAAGGACGGCACCTCAAGACAATCCTGAGCTTGACATAAAGAGTTGAACCGATTTCGAAAAAGCAAGCCACAAAGACCGCTTATCGGGCAGTTCCGGGTTTTCTCTCCTGGATCTCCCGTCGGCCGACCAGAATCTGCAGCTACCTCAACCAACCGGTTTCGTTTTTGTGACACTAGGGGATCGAAAAACACCGAGTAGTTTGTTAGAAGAACATCTATGCGAAACATTCAGCTTTTGAGATCTCGAATGCCTATTATATTTGCCAGGAAGAAGATATTACCACCAAGGGCAGTTCATTCCCAAAGAAGGATAAAATTTCCTATTTTTTCTCAAAAAACAACAAGGATTGTGTCTTGCTTCGGGAAAATCATCAAATGTCACGAACAAGTTTGGATTTCCAAACCAAATGAGTCTGTTCATACGAAAATAAACAACTGATGTTGCGGAATTTGTGGAGTTGCTCTGTAGCATTTGCTTGGATTTGAGCAATGAATATCCAGGAAAGTTCAGGAAGACGCGTTCATGAGATGGATGTTCCGTTTTTGTAAATAGGATGCAAATGAGTGTTTTGCTTCCCTGTCCAATATTCTGTAACTGTTCAGTTGGTATTTGCTAATAAATAACTCCGCAGCGAAGGCTTTCTTCCTTCCACTGGTAGTGAGGAAGCTGCAACGTTTTGTCACGACCACTCAAAAAGCGGTAGCACAATAGTGGCCGACGTAGAAGGAATACCAAAAGTGTACAGTAGGATAAAGCGATCCGTTTTAAATTGGACAAAGCCAAACAAAACTCTGTGGAAAAAATGAATCAAAAGGTTAGCAGCTTATTACAAGACAACGCTTAACGGGTTAATAAGAAGTTTGTTCTTTCCCCCCACAAATTATCCGACGTTGTTGCAAGCAGATTCTGCAAATTATCCAACTGCCCTTCGAAATTCGCTAATTCACATTCACTGCTCCGAGAGTTCAACAAACTCAGCAGTCTCATGTCGTATACAGACGATGAGACACACTTGGGCTACCCTTTTCAATATTCCACAAAACTTGCACTCCAACTTGTACCTATTAACACCAAACCTAGTCAATGTCGCTATGCCACCTCTCCAAGGAAAGCCTAATGTTCTGCCAAACAGAATCTAACTTCCGTCATATCAACTGTGAGAAATCTGCTCTCATTATACATATACAACCAAATTTTTGACCCCGCAAACGCCTCCGTTGTCGACAGAATGAAATTGCAAAGAACTCAGCCAGTGCTTTGGTCAGCTGTACAAAGAACCTCTTCTGATTTTCAACTTTTGGTGAAATCCAAGCTTTTCATTTGGACATGTCCCAAACTTTCGACCGCATAGTTAAGCTCTAACACAGTGACCTGCAACTGGAACGCGTGGCCGAAAACAGTGACCATAATCAACAAAGATAGCAACATTCGCGTTGGCAGTTACCGATGTGGCGTCAATGCGAGTAAGTCCCCTGAATGCTAAATCTCCCAGATTCTTGATTTCGTTCGGACCTCTTGGGTCCACGCATTATTCACAGACTACATCACTCGTTTTCTTTTGCTTCACAACGGATAACAAACAGTCCATCATCCGAAAACAACACCAATTTGTGAGTCAGCCCCAAACGACCTCGTCGGAGTGGCAAAGCGAGGATCGATGGACAAAAGGAACAATATAACCAGTAAAAGTCGACTGCTTTCACATCCCTTCAACCGATAATTCCGATCTTTAGCCCTCTTTAGCCTTAAGTATCACTCTTTATTTCTTCTTTTGCATGCTTTTTACAATAATCTCCACGATCACACCACATATAACTCGAAAATTCAAACAGCTGATTTCCTTTTTCGTTACAAAAAAGCATTTTACCCTTGTCCAGCTTCATCCACTTTTCAAAGTCCAGTCTAACCTAAAAATTGAATACTAATCAAAGGCTCGAATTGGAGCTCCCTCTCGGAAAAAGTAGGAAGCCACTTATCCCATTGGTGAACAATTAATGAATAAACCTATGAACTACTGCAGATCGACTAGGATTAGCTTTTCTGTTGTTTTTTTCGCCTCCGCTAACAAGGTAGATCTTCTTCATCGGATTGCAGCGGCGCCCGAATCCCCTCGATTTGACCGATCCACCCGTCTTTTCGCAATCGACCACTACGCATGAGTGTTTGACGGATCGAACTCTATCCATTCACTCTTCCAGAGTGACCAAACAATGTCGACATACACAACTATTCTCTGTTTAAAAGCCTTTAGAAGCGCTACTGGGTTTTTAACCGATGTCTTTCGCATCACAAGTGTTTTTCCACAGGGTTTTTACTTAACGTTGAGAATAGTCTATGTAATTTCGCGTGTGCAGGTGAAGAACAGGGAAGCACTAAAAGCGAACTATTTTACCCGGGAAAGTTCAGCTCTGAGCATTGCTGACTGTATGTGGGTGGAAATATCATTCAAAAATTCCCCAAACGACTGCAACATGACAGAAAATGAAGTGACTTACAAGACACCCACATTCGTATGAGGCACGATTTCTCCGTCGGCACACCACACTGATTCCGGTCCACTTGCTCTCTGGCGTAGACGTGGCCTGTGACAACAAGTTGACGAACAACCGCACGATGCATGGTCTGATATGTATGGATCATCCTCATCCGGGGTCCCATTCAACTCACTGAATGAGTCACAAGAGGCGGATAAAGGAAACTGACCTAAGGAAGATACGCCCTTGAATTCGAACGCACAAACCCGTTCGACTCGAACAAACGGTAAGTCAAACGGGCTACACTGCTGAGGACCATGGTCATCATTGGATGGCTGAATAGAAATATTAGCTGTTCGAACAAGAAATTGCAAAAACTGTTTCCGAGTGCATTTGTTGACTAGGATCAGATCCAAACAGCCGTCCCCCAAATGCGTCCATGGCGACGGTCCGGAAGCTGCTTTCATACATCTGCAACTTTGGAGAAATGCATTGATAGCAATAAATTGACCGGCAAAAGTTTTCCATCCGTTCTCACAACCTTGCACTGACCAAGATGGAGACGAAAATGGGCCAGGGGGAGAGAGCCCCTGGGAACTGGACGGAGCGTGATGAAATCCACTATCTTCCGACGAGGCGGGCGAAGTAGAGGGTAAACCAAGGTTACTGGGATTTGTGGAGTGACGTTGCGGATCACCTGAGAGGAGGATAACAACGGAAAAGGAAGCTGTTGTGGGGTAGGATTAGGAAAAACCGACCATCTGTGACCTTACTGACCGCTTAGAAACTCATCCGCATCAATTCTTTGATAACTAGAATCAAACAGCATAAAGATGTTGTATGACGGTGCGACAAGTAGAATGAATGCCACCAGTGTTGCAGGTAACCGATCTAAAATCAATCTTGCATGCTACACTCACTTTGTAATGGATCCCGAAGTAAACAAATGAAGCAACTAGATGCTCTTAAAGAACGAAGACAACCATCATTCCTGTTCTTGAACCACAAAACAAAGCAATGATGGAACCGAATTGAAGCGTTAGCGTGCTCCTTGTGATCACACACGATCCTAGATGGTCACTAGTGAGTATAACCTATGGCAGTCCGATCATAAGTACCCCGTTTGACCCGACCAACTCACAGCGCATTGTCCAACCAGCTGACCTAAGAGAATCACGCAGAAAACTCAGATTACTGGTGGGTAAACACTCAGGCATAAACAAAGGAGCGGAAAAGTTGTTTTTACAATCCATGAACTAATAGAATGAAGATAAATCACCAACGGAAACGCCCCACTTTCATCCTTTTATACGAGGGATAAGCAGAAAAGTAAACCGATGGAAGCAGTTTCAAGTATGTCTAAGAGGCACAAAGAGAAACCAAAAAAATGTAGCACTTTGTTTCAGAAGAACGATCGAAATTGTTCAACTAAAAAGCCAATGACAACCGAAGGCATTAGGACACCTGAGAAGTATAGCTGGCCAAAAACAAGATATTGAACCGGAATCCAGTCAGGTGTCTCGTCAAAAAAGAAACTAGTGTACTTCGCATACAGGTGGTCTGCTTGTGGCTTGTATTTGATCAAAGCAGTTTTACACAGCAAATAAAACTATATGTGAATTTTTTTATAGTCATGATGACTTCCTGAACGAATGAGCTGTTCAGGTTGACTGAAGAACAATCTTACTTTCGCAGATCGTACAGCAAGCATTTGAAAGAAGCGAACGATTCAAACTAATCTGAGTGGTATTCACTCCTGGAAAGAACCAGCAGTTATACGTGTGTACGCGCACACAAGTCCAACTATCGCATATTGTAACTCTTGCATCACTGCATGTTAGTATAGTGGATTTCGGTTGGCCCCCCAGTTGGTTTTCGTTGTGACATATCTGGCCATCATGAGAGATTTCGTCAATTTCAAATAAAAATGTGTTGCGGGGCAGCGGAGTTCAATGCTGATGTTTCTAAATCTCCTCTAAACAGCAGACGTGACGGTTGTACATAACGTTTCGGTAATCAATGAAGGTTTGGGGGGATAAAGGGACTCACCGGAGATAAGAAGCTGTGTGCTCCGTGCCCTTGATTGATTGACATCGGGTAAATTCATTTGATCTTGTTCCACGTAAAATGTAACGCTTTTGTGACGAACGCGAACTGCCTGTTCCGCAGTTATCGAGGCCGCCTGTGATGGTGATGGTAATGCCTCGATAGAACGAGGATGGACACCATTCTTGCTCGCGCTCAGACCAGAACGGCTCCACCCATTATTCGTGTTCAAGGAGCAAACCGAACAGCTAGCATAAGATGATTGTAAAAAAGAACTAAGGTTACTCATTGCTACAGGGCAACCATTTCTTACAGAACGGACATACACATATTGTGAAAAGTGAGCTGAATATCAAGATGTTGCGAGTTATCCACCGTATCCAGTACACAAGTGCCCGCACCCGGGGATGCGACGACCCCGGAGCTTAACTGAAATTCAAATGAAAAATTACAATAGTTCTGGAGTGTTTGCTAAAGCACCAGGAGAGCACCAGTTCCTCATGCGCAGTGCGCTCGGAGATTCTCAAACTGGTGCTTCAGTCTGAGTGCCATTCGCCTTCTAGGTTTGGGTCCACAGGATCCCAAACGGACTAGGCTGGAGATAATGAATGACAGATGATCGATATCAGTGGCGTTCATGCTGTCACTTTCTATTCACATTATCTGGCTGAGTGTTGGAGATGAAGGCAACTCGGGTATTTGTGATAAACTTAGTCTAGTTTTCCTTTCCTCAGATTACAAGGCTTTATTCAAATAAAGCGACACGCTGTAAGGCACTGAAGTACCTGTGTAACGGCGATACTACTGGAAGCATGCGTGCTTCAGTCTGAGTGCCATTCGCCTTCTAGGTTTGGGTCCACAGGATCCCAAACGGACTAGGCTGGAGATAATGAATGACAGATGATCGATATCAGTGGCGTTCATGCTGTCACTTTCTATTCACATTATCTGGCTGAGTGTTGGAGATGAAGGCAACTCGGGTATTTGTGATAAACTTAGTCTAGTTTTCCTTTCCTCAGATTACAAGGCTTTATTCAAATAAAGCGACACGCTGTAAGGCACTGAAGTACCTGTGTAACGGTGATACTACTGATGGGGAAGCATGCGAGTAGTATGTTTTCTTCTTGTAAATTCGCTCTGCGTCTATTGAAAAGGGAGATCTGTTGCGGAATTTGTGAATTCGTTTTGTAGCATTTGCTTGGAATCGAGCAATGAATGATTTGGGTCAATGAATATCCAGGAAAGTTCAAGAAGACGCGTTCAGGAGAAGATGGATGTTCAGTTTTTGTAAATAAGATGCAAATGAGTGTTTTGCTTCCCTGTCCAATAGTCTGTAACTGGTCAGTTGGCATTTTCTAATAAATAACCCCGCAGCAAAGGCATCCTTCCTTTCGTTCTCCTCCGGTGCTGCTGTCAATGATGACGTATTTGCGATAAACTCACCTGAGCACAAGTGACAGATTAGCGTGATTTATTGTGTAAACAAGTTTAATTGAGCCAATATACAGTCATTTGCAAACTAATTTGGTTTTTCGAGAGACTCACCTGGAACCCAGCTGAATCTCTCATTTGTGATATTCTCAGGCAACTGAATGTGCTGCATCAGGCCGCCTCACGTTTCAGTCGCTACGATATTCAAGATATCGCGATACATGTATATCTTTGTAATGTACTACTCATAAGGTTGCTGGAAATCCATCGACATAAGGTTGACGGAAACCCGGGGACTGTGCCTACCCGATGAGCCCCGAAACGGGCGAAATCGGTCGTGGGCTGTCGACGGATTTTCAGCAACCTAATGAGTAGTACATCACGAAGTTTCATTGAAATGTGCATTTGTGTACCCGAGGATGTTAAATGGTTGAAGTAGGCGGTGTGACCCGTCACAATAGGCAAATTAGGGGAAGTTTGGCTTTTCTCAGAATCAATAGCACGCAACAGCACGCCTAAAATTACAGTGACAGCAACTGTGTCACAGATGACGCTGAGCAATGAGACAAGCAATGCGTCATTTCAAGCTTAAAAGTAACCTCTGAGAAGGCATCTCATAATCATGATAATGCCTAGGATGGACGCTCAGGTAAACGCAATTGTTAATTACGTGACGTAATTATTTGTTTCCCTATTCCTCAGGCTAATTCATTAGCCTTCCGGTGACTGCTCAAGTTTCAGGACTGAACTGTCGATCCCCCTATTCCTCAGGCTAATTCATTAGTTTGTTCACATTCAAGTCTGGGCTTGTTGAAATTTTGTCCCACTTTGAACTGAACAATATTTTTCCCGTTTAATTTGTCCGATAGCACACTGCCCTTTGTGTGCCATCCTGTGTTGCTAACTGCCCAAGGTTCAATCTGGCCGTAAGCCTTTCGTCAATTCTTCTCACGATTTACTATTAATTTCTTACAGAACCGTGGTCTACCTATCTGTACTGTCTAATTCAATATATTGTTCACTATCCAGTTGCGACTACTGAACGAACGCAGGTAAGTTTCGCCGCAATTACTACTGACCGTCCGTTGGTGAATTAGACTACACGTTACCTGTCAGATAGGACACCTAGATCGTGCGTTTAGGCTAATTAACCAATTTCTTGCTTTGAGATCCCGGCCTTAGCACAGGATAGTACAACAGTAACAGATCGGTATAAAAATAATGAATATAAATTGTTCAGCCGTAACGCCCTTTCGGTGTACAGCTGTCATGCCACCGAAGGAAGCATGAGGGCTGGGATACTGTCAGGTTGCACAATCCCAGACAGCAGAAGTCCAAATGAAGAGGTCGGGTTCAAATCACAGACCTTTCGGTCGGTAATTTGTGGTACGGTACTGTATCTAGAAGCGTGTAAAAGGGCGATCGGTAAAAAACGACATAAAAGAGTATTACAAGGGCAGAGGTTATGCCGCAAAAAAACGTACCCCGACGAACAGAGCACGCCGTCTCTGGAATGACTTATTCGGTTCGCACTAGGTAGATAGGAAATTTCACCGGCGTAGACAGAATGAGCCAAAAACGTCATCACACCTGAATTGAAGGGGAGATTAAATTGAAAGCAGTGGTGATTTTGACCTCGATACAGATACACGTGAAGAGTTACCGTCAGCATATTTTATAAGCTTCCAAATGTGATTGCCTCGTCGCAATTGTTGACGTGGATGATGATCCACTTAGAAAAATGCACTTGCTCATCCACCATTCAGCAAACGTCTGGCAACGCTCGCAGATCTTATAGAGGTGTCGTGACGGACAGCGCTGTTTGCACTTTGAATCCCAACGTCCGCATGCATTCGGTGAATATAGTTTGCCACAAGAAACTCGTATTCCAACAATCCATCCGTTATGTTTGCCGGACAATCCCGCAGTGGCGTATTCGGACATTCATCAAATTTATATTCGACTGCTTGTGTCTGCATACGGACAACAGAATCTCGTGTCTGTCGATTCATGCCACGCAGGAACCGAAGAATTTGCCTTGTTCCTTTGCAGTACTCCAGACCAAACTAAGTACATCTTGCACGAAAGCTGTGGTACAAGAATCCGGGAATTTGGCGTATCCAGTACCGTTTTGTGACCACTTGGAGAGGTGGTACTTCTCTACTTGACTCAGCAGTGGCTCTTCTATGGTTGCCTTGCGTATCATTTCGAATGTGATTGGAGTACCTTTGATGGCTTCCCTGGGTGTGCATTGCATTTCCGGTTCAGGTGAGATCTGATCTATAACAGAATCCTGCGAGTACGTATGGTCTATTTTCTAAAACTCTCGAAAATGCATCCGCCTGACCGATCTTGTCAGCAGATTTGAACTTGATGCTACAGTTGTTACCGAGTAACATTGTGGTGAATTAGACTACACGTTACTTGTCAGATAGGACCCCTAGATCGTGCGTTTAGGCTAAGTAACCTATTCCTTGCTTTGAGATCCCGGCCTTAGCACAGGATAGTACAACAGTAACAGATCGGTATAAAAATAATGAATATAAATTGTTCAGCCGTAACGCCCTTTCGGTGTACAGCTGTCATGCCACCGAAGGAAGCATGAGGGCTGGGATACTGTCAGGTTGCACAATCCCAGACAGCAGAAGTCCAAATGAAGAGGTCGGGTTCAAATCACAGACCTTTCGGTCGGTAATTTGTGGTACGGTACTGTATCTAGAAGCGTGTAAAAGGGCGATCGGTAAAAAACGACATAAAAGAGTATTACAAGGGCAGAGGTTATGCCGCAAAAAAACGTACCCCGACGAACAGAGCACGCCGTCTCTGGAATGACTTATTCGGTTCGCACTAGGTAGATAGGAAATTTCACCGGCGTAGACAGAATGAGCCAAAAACGTCATCACACCTGAATTGAAGGGGAGATTAAATTGAAAGCAGTGGTGATTTTGACCTCGATACAGATACACGTGAAGAGTTACCGTCAGCATATGATCCACAAGGAACAGAGCAACAGAACATTTGTCCATTTATGAGGAGACCCGATCGAGAGAGCCACCAGAGTCTACGGATCACTAAAAGTCTCAAAATGGGTTCAATAGCGACAAAACTAGTCAACAATGGTGCAATATCAAATACACCGGTCATAGGTGCCACGCCTTTCAGTCAGAAGACCGATCTGGTATCAACTGAATTCCACGAAGTTTTCCAGATCTACAATGGAGTCATCCGATGTTACAAAACGTTTATGGATAGTATCAGATTCAAAGCGATATTTCGGGAACAGATCGATTGATTGTGCAACACAATAATTGGGAGAGCTAGCTAAGTTGCCGTTGTGCTCCTCAGGAGTTCACTAGGATATCATAGCATCGTCAACAGCACAGACCGCGCCCTGAAGTATATCGGACCCTTGAATTAATCTTTTTGGAATATCTCGCTACAGACCTTCAACCCAAATGGAAGACACGGTCACCAAAGCCTAGACAGGAGCAGGCAATATGCAGAGGCTGGGTTTGGATCACGGACTTTCCGGTCGGTAAATTAGCGCTTTAAAAACTGAGCCATCTCGAGCTAGGTTAGCGTGGTTCGTCACCGACAGGTCAGTTGCCAGAGGACGGACAATAAATAAAAACCAATAGATAACTTTCCCCGAGAAAAAATGAGGGCTTCACTTGGCAAAGGACATCTATTGTCTTCAGTACAGAGGTCAAAAGCCTAAGATAGACAGAAAGTGGTGATTTGTCTGTTTTTTTTTCAGAACCACTGCCATCCAACTGATCTAATCCGTTGATCCATCAATTTGCAGTACGATACGCAGCACCGTTAGACGATTCAGCTCGACACTCAACACTTCACGTAGTTTGGCAGGGACCCCCTTACTGGCAACGTTACGGAAACAGCGCCATCCACGACGGTAGATAATCTATTTTAACAGCAAACTCGTAAGCGTAATTCTCAAGCAGTGTCGGGGTGCAGAGCCCAAGTGGAATTTTCAGTTATAATAGTGATGGACTGCAGTGCTTCGATCACTAAGTTACAAGAAGTAGCTTCAGCTCACCATTGATCACCAAAACTTCTAGGGTATCCTGTTGTTCATTCTCAGTGTTTGCACATCCAGGCGTCTTTACGGTAAACTTGGGGCGAGATGACTAAGTGGTTAGGAGTGCGAATTTACTGACCGGAAAGTCCGTGGCTCTAAGCCGACCTCTGCCTCTCGACTTCCCCTGTCTAGGCTTGGGCAACCTGGCAGTATCCCAGCCCTCGTGCTTCCTTCGGGTAGCATGGCAGCTAGGCACCGGAAGGATGTTACAGCTGAGAGACGGTAATCTAGAAATGTGCATCGCTCCAAGTTCGTAGGCTGGAGCATATAGGTGGTAACGAATGCCTCGGATATAGCAGCCAAGGATGGTATTCACAGGGGTGCACGAGCCCACCCGAAGCCAACACTACTGGTTCTCGCTGATCTCTTCCCCACGAACATCAGAAATGACTCGCTTGCGAGTCGAGCTGGCATTCATGTAGTCGAAGAAAAAATTGTATGACTGAAAATGGTCCTTCAAAATTAGCAAAAACAGATCACTGCTGATCTCTGGTAACTAGTGTGTCAGAGTGTTTCATTCAGCTGGCCCGGATGGTACTTATCGAACTTACCGAACACGGTTGCCGTATCTTTTCGGGCTTCAAGAAACTCAACACAAAGTTAAATTGTGTACACCGGGCAGCAGTAAGCTAATTCCAAGACTGCGTGTTAACGTTCGATACCCACAGGAAGAAGACAAATAGAAGCGCAGCACGTTAGCCACAGGATCTATAGACTGTCAGTCTCGCTGTCTAGCATAGTAATTGAAACCTACTAAAGTCTAGCTTCGGTCGATGAAGTTTAGCAAATGCAACTAGACAGTTATTCTTAGAAACTTACTTGAATCAAGTAATGGGCCATTAGGCGAGATGCTGCAAGATTTCATAACATCATTTGGCCAGATAACTAGCCAGCTGTTGGAATCACACATATCTGCAACAGAGAGATTGTTTTGACACTGAACACAACACCGACCTTCATCTAGCACACCATCTTACTGATCTTTGTCGCCCTGTTACCCCATTCGAAATACGGGTTTCTGACCAAAAGACATTTCTAATGTTTGTGATCCGTTTTATCTCCGTACATGAGAACTAAATCCTGTCTAATTGAGATCTAGTCATATTGCTGATCAGCCGCTTATAGCCAAATGGTTAATTTCTCAAACTCTAGCTGAAAAAACGCGGGTTCGAAACTCGGAGTATCGCGAGATGCACATGGCTGATAATATCCAACCTGGTCTTCGGTTTTTCCTTGAACGAAGGAAAAATCTCTATTGAAAATGACCAAATCTCCTCATATCACCGTAAATCACAGTTCTTACCTGATAACTGTAAACGACCAACTGCAGTCGTTACTCTTTACAGCTATAATTTCTATACCAAATTGAAACGACTCCAGCTGCTACAGTTGTTTTAAAAAAAATCCTTCAGCTGTAGCACCTTTACGGCGCCTAACTGCCATGCCACCCGAAGGAAGCACGAGGGCTGGGATTCTGCCAGGTTGCCCAAGCCTAGACAGGGGAAGTCGAGAGGCGGAGGTCGGGTTCGAACCACGGACCTTCCGGTCAGTAAATTCGCGCTCTAACTACTAGGGCCATCTCGCCCCCAGTTTTATCAGGCAAAGGTGAGGAAAACAAGCAAACGGGAACTACGGGTCGCAGATGGGCCAATCAGTTCAGTGACGTTAAACGGTTCTGTTTGACCGATATAACCAGCTACGCAAAGGCAATAACTTTGATGCAGGATCGCCACGGGCTGCGTGACACAGCCATATCTGTTCCAGCGGTTCCCCAACCGCTGGTAAGAACGTCATGCTTCGTCTTCAGGTCTGGGCTGACATGGTTCGGCGACTCAAGCTGTCCTCTGCCAACTAGCACAATCTGTGGAGTGTGACCAGTTGGTATATAGAAGAGTTACCTTTCCTGAAAACTATCCGGCGTACTTGAGTATCAGTGACCTGCTTCCACTAGACCCGCAGAATGCTCCATAGTCTTCACAGATCCGCATGCATAAGCCACGTCTCTGAAACATGAAATAGGACAGAGCCACACACAGCCACAAATGTCGGAGTTGGGCAAGCGCTGTCCGAATACGGGAAGTAAGTTCGATCGAGTCACCTTCAAGTCTGAGGTGTAGGTTTCATCCCTACTCGTTTTGCAGTGTCACTACATGTTTCGTGTTAAAGCATATGGTGAATCATGCAGCAGAGCTGTGCGTGTTGTTTAGAGTAGTTTGCACTTCTGGAGAGCCCGATCCGAGAGAAGTAATATCATCGGTGTATCCATGAGCGAACGCTCCGTGGATATTTCAATCCCCGAGGTGTTATGGGCAGGTGAAGAAAACTCAAGCAGCACATTGTGTCCCCGGACGGAGCCATACAGAGCGTTTATAAGAGAAAAATTTAGGACGGACTGCCAGGCACTGGCACAGTGTCTGACGATCGGCGAGGTCAGGAGCAGATCTGAGATCGTGGTGTGAAAATATGACCGATGCGACCATGGCCAGGATTAAACCCACCTTGCTTTACACGTCGGGGCTTATAAATCTCGTTACCGAGAGCTAGACCGATGCAAACCCTTCTAACCGGGTTCCGAAGAAAAAACAGTTTAATGAACGGCTTTTATCCATTGCAAATTATTAGTTCGTCTACTGTATATTCGACAAAGAGATGGGTGTTTCTGTTTCCGTGTATTAGTTCAATCATGGATCGAAAGGATGGCTTGCTGGTGAGTCGAATTCAATGTACTGTGCTTGTTTGGACTTAATAAATTCCCCCCGTTTTCTTGTCTCTGTTTGTAACTCCCGTCTTACTTTTATGTTTGATGCGTGTGCGTGAGGTGTTCTTTGCGTCTTCGGTTTTATTTGTTTATTTGACCCTCCAATGAGTTGATCGCCTATGCGAACGCGTGACTGGTTCACATTTTCGTATCTTAATAATTCAAGCGGATCACATGTTGCAGACAAGGATCTACTGTCTTTGTTAATTAACCTGTTTCATCAATAGTGGTGAATGGAAACTCAATCCCAACTCGGTTGTCCCAGCTTGAGGGTTCCGGAGTTTGGCTGTGGCGATTTTACTGCTTCAGCAACAATCAAAATAAGTTCACCGGATAGGTCCTGGGAACTAGGGATCTCTAAATACCTCTTAACTCAGAAAATTAGCATATCTGGGAATCATTCCCGGTAAGTGAGAAGGGTGAAACCATACTGTTTCAGATACTCGTTCTGATACAGCGTTCAGCAAAAAAGACCATAATTGAACCAATTTTTCTGACCACTGATACGACTGATACTGCTATGAGAGTCAAAAACGTTATCACTGGATGAAGTGAGGTCAATAGCTATGAGCAAGGTTATTGTCGAAGAAACGTCATTTGTTAAGGCGACGGCTGGTCATTGGCCGCTAATTCAGTCTGCCGTCTGACGAATTGGCTAAAAATGGGCTACGTACTGTATCTGGATATGACGTATACGAAGTAAACTGGCTAGTTTCCCAGCTCCAAAGAGAAGGGGGAGTAGAAACTCAATCCCAACTCGGTTGTCCCAGCTTGAGGGTTCCGGAGTTTGGCTGTGGCGATTTTACTGCTTCAGCAACAATCAAAATAAGTTCACCGGATAGGTCCTGGGAACTAGGGATCTCTAAATACCTCTTAACTCAGAAAATTAGCATATCTGGGAATCATTCCCGGTAAGTGAGAAGGGTGAAACCATACTGTTTCAGATACTCGTTCTGATACAGCGTTCAGCAAAAAAGACCATAATTGAACCAATTTTTCTGACCACTGATACGACTGATACTGCTATGAGAGTCAAAAACGTTATCACTGGATGAAGTGAGGTCAATAGCTATGAGCAAGGTTATTGTCGAAGAAACGTCATTTGTTAAGGCGACGGCTGGTCATTGGCCGCTAATTCAGTCTGCCGTCTGACGAATTGGCTAAAAATGGGCTACGTACTGTATCTGGATATGACGTATACGAAGTAAACTGGCTAGTTTCCCAGCTCCAAAGAGAAGGGGAAGTAAAAAAAAGCTGTAAAAACGTTACTTAGTCCGATCATTCTGGATCCGTTTGGAACTGGGTTGAATAAAATTGAGTGACCAGTCACCCAAGCACAGGGTATCAGAGATCATCTGCAACGGCACTCTAGCCACTATCGGGGTTCTCAGTTTGTCGTGTGAACTGGTGTTCCGTACAAACAAGCCCCTATAGACAATCGGCCTCGATTTGTTTTGCCTGATTGAACGTTCCGGTACTATCAGTCGAAGATACGACTTTATCTGCAGTATATGGGTAGGCTTGATTCTCAGTAATTCTTTTAATAATGGACGTTACCGTCATGATAAGGATGAACTATAAGTTACATTGCTCATTGAATAAACAGGGCATATGGGAAGAGCTGAGTGGAGGTGTTCAAGGCTCCTGGGTTCAAGGTGTTAGCATCAGTATAGTCCTTTCAAGCATATAAAGTAGGGCGCGAGTACTTACTTCATGCCACCCCCCCTCCAAGTTTAAAAGCGCCTATGGCCTTGCCAAAAAACTGACGGTGCTTAGCACTGAATGTCATGAGCTAAGAAGGATATTCAAGAAATATCTACATGAATGTGCGGGTTGTACCTTACCTAATTCGAATAAGACGAAGGAACTCTGAAAACCCGATTACCGGAAGCTGTTGGTGATATATGGTAACAAGTAAAAGTTCCTGTGGAATGGGACCCTCCAACAATTATACCAACAAGTTTTTAAAAAATAATGGGTGAAAACTGTGCGGATTAACAAGATAGTCGCAGAGCCCAATTTCTTCAAAAATCGAATTGGCTTTGGCCTTGCGAGAAGGTTCGCAAATCACATTTCCATTCTGATGATGAGGGGGACCGTGGCAACGACACTTTGCATTGCTACAGTTCAAGTACGGTAAGTCGACGCACGCTATAAATCCGGGGGACGTCATCGATATCAACTTCGATTGGGGTGAACTCTGTAACAACTCGTCTAATAAGCGGATGTTAGGGGTCAGAGTATAGCGAAGCTGAAGTCGAGGTTCCATAGAACAACTCCATACCACTAGATTGGCTGATATTCGATTGCTGTGCGCGCCCCCGCAGACACAAATGATCGAAAGGTTCTCACCCCTTATACTTGTCTCGCAATCTTAGGAGAGGTAGACTGGTATATCCATACTTCGGTCTTTAGGCCGGTTTAAGGACATCTCCAAGGAGCACTCTTCAATTGAGAAGAATGAGCTGTTGCGATGTCCAGACGGAAGTCAACTCTTTTAGACGCTTATCCGTTAGAAAGCATGAGTGAACAAAACGATCCGAAGGCGATGATTGTTCGATCAACTCTTCTCTCAGGGACAGCCGATGAGCAACTGGGACTGCGCATGATAAGAATGGTCCATCTTTGCGAGTTGGACAACAAACCGATCGATTCCGGGTTGTAGTAACCAGTGTTATATGAAGCCAGTTCATCACCATAATTAACATTGACTCAAATTTGACTCACTGCGGCCCAGTATGTGATCCAATTTACGGTGAAATTGAACAGGAGTGAAGAGTGGACAGTCTTGCTGAATCCCAGTGATTACACTCAGTTTTGAAGATATGGTGCGAGCACAGTACGAACGTTAATATACTTGGCCCTCAGCCTGTGATTACACTCAGTTTTGAAGATATGGTGTGAGCACAGTACGAACGTTATTTTTCCCTCAGCCCATTTTCCGGCATCTTTTCCACATAAGTTCTCGACCCCCAGGAGACGACAGTCAACCAGACAGGCAAACTGGGTCGTTATTTCTGGGATGATGTTCAACAATGTGCAACAAGGCAAATAACTTGTCGACGTAACCTCTCCACAGACAGACTCCGCCTTGATTTGGTCTGGTGGAAACGTCTGGTTCCGGTAGTTTTGGTGAGAGAATAGCAGACAGTTTCTGTGGGGTCGATCAGACCTATACCGCGATGGCTTTCGCATACCTGAGCATGATCGGGTTTCTTGTGGAAACTGTCATTATATCCATGATTCGTCCTAACATACGATCAGTTATGTCCAGGAACTGACTCATATACGAGAGATATTAAGAACGGCAGTATGCATTAGCGCGCGTTGAATCTTCAACGTTTCCGATCACAGTGGAAACGGCAAGTTATACTGGTATCATTGTCAATGAAATATCGAAAACTTGGGTATCCATGACGTGCGACTGGCCCGAAAGTGCAACTTATGGCAAAAATTCAAAACCATTAGCACTAATTTAAATCAAGCTATTGCAGAGTGCGAACTGACGCTACGCAACAAGCAAGACGAAAGAATTTACAGATACCAGGCCAGTTGTACAAGAAACATGGCAGTTACTTATGTGGATGATACGTACCTGCGCAATCATATCTCTTGGGTCCCATCCAGCGCAGTTTGTCGTCATTCTTCAGCAAATCGGCATGGAATCCATATCCGACTAGCGACATCGCATACCGAACAAACGACCCGTCATCGCCGGAATGAATCGCAGCAACATCTAGGGGGAGATCATCTCCTGCAAGGGACAGATTATGACAGAAAAACACCTAAAGCTGCGCTACCCAAGAAGTATTAAATGGATACCTATTTGACACAGTGTGACATAGAAACAATCAAAACAGAAACACGAGATGAACTAAATCTGGATCACTGCTCTTGAGTTTTTCTCTTTGCGAAAATCACCTACGGGGTCTGTTAAGCAACCCAAGTCAAACAGGTCTGTTCAGTTTAAGGTTCAAATTCAGTCTATTGCGTTGTAAACTAACCAAAATCGTTCGGCTGTAGTACCCTTTCGGTGACTAACGGCCATACCACACGAAGGTTGCATGAGGGCCCGGATACTGCCAGGTTGCCCAAGCCTAGAGAGCGGAAGTCGAGGGGCAGAGGGCGGGTTCGAACCGCGGACCTTTCGGTCAGTGAATTTGCGCTCTAACTACTTGGACCATCTCGCCCCCCCCCCCAGTAACCACGATCTCCAAAAAGAAGTTCACACAGTGGATGACGTGACATGGTCGACTACGATTAAAGTGACACTCACGCTGGTTCGCTCTGGGCTCAAAGCTTTCCTGTTAAACCATGACTGGTGGAAGTTCTGTCGTAAATAGCAGGCTGATCACCGACAGTTCATAACAAAAGTGCTGCACGAAATATTCCAGATTGTGGCGGTCAATGAAAATATAATTGACTAAAGGGCAGGCACATTCGAAGCCCACATTCGAATTCCCCATTCACATCAATTTACTATGCAACTGAATTCGAGAAGTAATCGAGTTAGTTAAGCCTAGGAACATGGGTGTTTGATCCATGAACCACTGGCGATGAGCCGAGAGTGTTGTTCTTTTTTCTAGACCACTTAGTCTATCCACGCCCAAACGATGGAGTAAGCGAAATGAAACATCGACTATAACGCGTGACTGTGAAATGTAAACACAGAGACAGAAAGCACAACCACTTTTTGACAAGTGTTGTGGAACCAAGAGGTGACAAGTCGCCAAACATCAACGATACAGATTATGGTATCGGCAGTTTTGTAATTCATAACAAGCTAGCGTAATAATACATGTCGAATAGACTGAATTGCCGTGTGGGTTATTAGTGGAACCAAGCAAAGCGGCTGGTGACTGGAGAGCATCCAGCCTACCGGATATTGGTATTGTGGTAATCAAATCCACAGAAAGCAGGAGTAAACCACCCAAACCAGGTAGAGAAAACAGTGTAGCTGGCCGATCCAATCGTGAAAATGATACTTCAGATAAACACATGTGTAAAGCAAACCGGCTGGTGACTGAAGAGCATCCAGCCTACCAGATATGGGTATTGTAGTAATCAAATCCATAGGAAGCAGGAGTAAAACACCCAAACCAGGTACAGAAAACAGCGTAGCTGGCCGATGCAATCGTGAAAATGATACTTCAGATAAACCACATGTGTATGAGTTTCTCATATACTTGGCCTGCCTAGTACTCAGCTGAGACAGCAAAGGTAAGATGAGAAACATACACACCAAAAAAATGTAAAAGATCGTAGAAAAACAATGTGAACGACGAGTGTGAGAGGATTATGAAGGTGATTGCAGGAATCACGTGGATATTACATGGAAATAGTAGGCCACCAGGGGCAGAATGATGCACAAATAGTCTGGGTAAACATCGTTACTTTAATCTCACGAAGGAAACTACTCACAAGGTCGCTGAAAACTCTTCGACAGCCCACAATCGGTTTCGCCCTTGTTGGGGCTCATCAGGTAGGCGCAGTCCCCGAGTTTTCGGCAACCTTATGTTCTACTTGAACCGTTACTTTATGTGCATCTTTGAGTTAGCGAAAACGACAAAAGCGTCTAGTCACGGAAGATATACTATCCTCACAGCGATCAGCTGAAATAGCGAAATGTGTTACAATAATAACGTGTCATTGAGACCAGCCGAGCGTGTTACTTGTACGTTCAAAGATGATTAAAAAGCACGGAAACAAGCTTATCGGGCTATGACCCCTATGATTGGACGATTTGCCGAGAAAACCAGTGGTTAGCCGGTCCAAAGATACCCAAGACGAGACAAATGCACTCACCAATTATGATGTGAAGAATGGATGAGAGGACATCATTGGTGCCTTGTGTGGAGAACACCACCGTGTCCGTTGAGCCTGAAAAATGGAGCACCATAAAACGACAGTTTGACCTCATACGAATCGGCGAACTTCATAAGAGAGGCAAAACAAAATAGACATGGTAGCATTGAGTGGAGACCTGCGGGAGGATGAGGAGTTACATAGTTGAAGCCGCGGAATTCACCGCTTCACCGTAGTAAAGCAAAAATCAAGGAATCATGAAAAATTGCGCATTTTAGGTCATAGGTTTAGATTGCTATCAAGTCCTCCACTTTTCATGGATTTCTCCGACACCTAGACACAAAGAATAGTGAAAAATGGAATGTGGACGATCACATCCACGGCTATAAGGATACACATTCAATTCTGAAATGCACCAGCTTCAGTCATAATCCATGCACAAATCGTCAGTGTCTAAAAACTGACGTTTCTCTGTCGTACAACGATAGGCAATTACAGAGTCTTATTGTAAGAATATAAAAGTGAACACGAATGGGCCTATTGCTACCCTACAACAAGCATTCGAGGTGCCCAAATTTCCGGACAAATCTGGATATGAAGTGACGATAAGCACACCACAGACATCACACAGCAGCCACAGCACGCAGCGTCTCCAACCATCCACACGAGGGGGGGGACTACGCCAACCTCATCCTGAAGGGTGTCACACCGACAGCACCCAGAATTTCCGTCAAAGGTTAATCGAACCTCATCTTGCTCTATCCAGAATTGCCAATGCACAACAGGATTCTGTTCGGCAGACGATGATTGGACATGCGAAGTATATGACTAAATCACCTTGAACGACCCACTATTCGACTGAACTTTCTGCTGAAAAACCAAAACATTCGATGTCTAATCGTGCCATAAAAATTTACGGACGCCAAACTACACGAGTTGTGGATCTGAGACAACGACTCCCGAAGACCTGAAGACGTCTCAGCTACGCTACTCGAACAGGCTCCGTCTCACCGTTGTACAACAAAACGTTCCGTACTGTAGCTTGATACAGTACGTCCCTTGAGATTCAGGGATGTGATGCTTTGACAACACAGGTGTCCCTAATTAGCAAGCGCGCCCCATGCCTTGCAGATTCGTGTATTGACCTTATCTGTCAAACTACAATCAGAACTAATACACCTTCCAAGATACATGAAACGCTCCATAACTTCGAGTGCCTCTGGATTGTAAGTGTGCAGCATATTCAGTTGTAGAATATCATAAACGAGAGATTCAGTTAAGTCTCTCGTGAAAAACCAAATTGCTTTGCAAGTGAGTGTATTTCTCGAAAACAGTCCAATTGGAGTTCAAGTAGCACATAAGGTTGACGGAAACTCGGGGACTGCGCCTACCTGATAAGCCCCAACAAGGGCAAAACCGATCGTGGACTGCCGAAGAGTTTTCAGCAACCTTGTGAGTAGTTTTCTTTATGAAAATAAACTTTGTAAGTGTACGATAATGGAGCATCAGCGTCAAAAATGGTGTTCATGTCTCCGATGATGGTTGTATTGCTAAGTGACCTGTGAGACGAACACGCGATTCTCCGGAAATCCGAGGACAACGAATCACAAACATAGTATGCCAATCAGACTGGAGAACATGAACTGGCTGGGAAGAAAATAGCCACTGGACAGCCAAAGATATTGGCTTACGATTGATTATGGTCACCAACACTCGGTCTTCTCCTTCGTCACCATGTGAAGCCTATCAGGCGTAGAATTAACTAACTGGATGTCGTACATTTCTGACAGTTCGACTATAGCAGATGTACTATCAAGCTAAGGCCAACTGCCTTGTGGCTGGACATAAAGTTGCACTGACTGTGTGACCCTGATTAGAACGCTGCTGACAACGTGGGCTTTAACAGTGTCTCTCAGGCGCACTTAGAAAAGTGACATGAGGGCTATCCTAAAATGCGGACTCGACTGTACCTCACATTTTCACCCTACTCCATCTCAACATTCCACAAGCCAGATCAATCGGTCAAATCGCACAAAAGGAATGAGAATGAGTGAAGAATGTACAGCTGTGCTACTCAAAAGCACTGTGAACCACAAATTCGCACCTGTCATAAACCAAAGTTGTAAACGGGGTGAACATGACTAAGTTGATCAATGCTGAGCGAAAGTTCAAGTGTCCCGATAAAAAAACCTTCAAACGAACTTTAAAAGGTTTGCAACGAAATGTTCATTTTGACAGCATCACGAGTCGCGATCCACGTTCTTTTCCAAATAGAGATAATGAAGAATATGATCTTTCTTGATATTCACTCCGAGATGTGCATTTGTTCACGAGGGGGGAATTAGTGCGAGCACACATCTCCAGACACTTATTCAGGCAATCTGAATAGAAGCTATTGGATATGGCCCAGCAGCGTCCTCAATGGGGCTCGTGCGTCCTAGTTGTTGCCTTCAATGCATACCTTCTCACCCGATCTCCCTAATCAAACATCCACTGACAACTGTGTATTTACGCACCAATTATATCAGCTACCGCATCAGGGAACCAGACTGTGGTAGCCAGAACCACTGTACGGCAAGGGCTTGGTTTTTACAGCTGTTGATGATGATGAGCAGCCATACCTAGCATCGTCTCCAATCGGGCGCAGTAAAGGTCCCCAACCAAGAAGACAAATCACTGCAACCAAATCTTTCGTAATCTCCTTCATACCCTTTTGCCAAGTGAAGGGTTGGCCACCGCCCTGCTACCGCCACTCTGGACTCTACAAGGAAAACAGCCCCGTTTGCGGTAAACACTGGTTCGGTACAAGCAGTACATTGCCTAACCAAGACAGCTTCCCGTTCTGGATAAATTCATCGATGAAAGTCATCGTAGCACAACCGAATACTCGCTTTCTACTCCCACCGTTACTTGGCAGCCAAAAGCAAACCACAGAAGCTATGGTTCTGAGACAATGACTGTCGGAGACCTGAAGACAACTCAGCTACGCTACTCGAACAGACCCCGTCTCACAGTCATACAACAGAACATACCGTACTGTAGCCTGATACACAGGTCCCTTGAGACTAAGGGATGGGATGCTTTGACAACATAGGTGACCCAATAAGCAAACTCGACCCGAACCTTACAGATTCGTGCATTGACCTCATCTGCAAATTACGGTCAGAACTAATACACCATCCAAGATACATAGAACGCTTCACAACTTCCAGTGCCTCTCCCTGAGTCGTAAGTGACGTGTTCAGTGGCTGCATGTCCACCATCATGACCTTACACTTTGTGGGTGCAAAGTGCATACCAAAGGACAGTTCATCCAAAAACACCAGCACCTTCCCCTCCTCTTCGAAGATGAAATCGATATCGTCGCCATATTCCAAACCTAAAAGCCTTTTCTCGGAACTACTTGAACACCAGGGTTTTGATTACCTTGCTGTATTCACCCCGTTACCTCGTCCACCACGAAATCAAGTAGGAATGGAGGGAGTGGGCACCCCCGAAGGACACCACTTTGAGTAGGGAAGCTATCGGAGGGCTGTCCGTATAATCGCACATGCAAGTGAGTATTATGTTGACATGCTCCCAGGACATTTCTTGGTGCGCAGTCGTGTCAGAACAGACCGGTCAATCAGGTCGAATTCGTCTTGTGAGTCGCTTATACCTATAACGTCGTTCTGGCACCTGAGGGAGTGCGAAGATTTGGTCAATGCACCTCGTACCTGCTAGAATCCCGCTTGCTGCTCGCGGGTCAGTATTTCACGTGCCACCATAAGGCGACGAAGCACAGTGACGACTAGGATCAAGATGACTCCCGTGTGATTACCGCACTAATTACGAGTCCCTTTTATGAAAATGGGCATTATCACGGACTCTCTTCAGTTATCTGGGATAGTCTTCTTTTATGAAATGCAGAGAAAGAGATCAGACAAGCGCTGACTTAGGACATCAGCTCCATCATCTTTGAACAATGCGAGTGGAAGGTCATGTGGACAACAATCTCGTCAGTGCTTGAGACAACATATGCAGTCATAAACTTCCGAGTCAATCGGAGATTTCACGTTGGCCGTCCAGGGTTCCACATCAGCTTTAAGCTCCAGAGGAGTGGAAGCTTGGGGCCACGATAACTGTTGTTCGGAGTTTTCGGCCCAATGGTCAAAGCGTTCTTCTTAGTTCGATATGGCTGGTCCACTCTGATCCTTGATGCCTTCGCTCACAGATGGTTTCCGAGGACCGGCCACATGGATCAACTGAAATAATCTTCGGGCATTTCCGGATTTCGACGTTTCTTCCACTTCCTTGATTTTCCGTGTCTACCAGAGTTCATCGTCGGTTCTTACGCTCACTTTCACTTGACGGCTGAAAATCCGCGGAGCCAAGTTATGTTCGGGACCGGAGGGGATATTTCTTTGAGATTTAAGCAGTACCACTGCTTGGTCTAATATCCAGTGCTTGAGTATCCCGGGTAGCGTCGTGCCACATGCAAAGGAGTGACAATCTCGTCCCTGTGTGAATTTACATCTGATGGTGGACTAGTTGGAAGAGACTCCCAAGAGTCCGGTAAATTCGTATAACATCCGGACCTATCAGTCTATCAGTTGCCAAGTAATAATTTTGGGAATGTTTGTGATCAAAAAGAGTGAACCGTTGATTCCAGTGTCAACTGACACGGAACCATGTCAGCTTACTTACCCCAAAGTTAAAAGGACAAGATACAAGAGAGAAAGGGGCCTAGTGCTAGCCAAACACAAGCACCAGAGGTCCGTGTACCTCGGACCACCGTTTGTTATCAATTTTCTGGACTTTTTATTTATCAATTCAAAAACGTCAATCGAATAAGACGGACGACCCAACATCAATTTGTTTCTCCAGCCTATTCTGTGAAAAAGTCAGTTGAGGATCATTAGGAGCGGTTGGTTCTGAGAAGATAGTATCGAGTATCAAGGATGTTAAAACCCTCAGTAATTAGGGCTAACTGACGAAGCTCTACAAAGATATTCAGGCTGGGCATCGCTAGTAATGCAGGTGGTTGATTACGAGTCTTAACTGAACGTCATGGCTTGATGAAAGGGTGTTGCAGTCTAGTTGGCATTTCACATTTTATTATCTTATCCATGACAGATGGGTGGGAGTAAAGTTGCTCCAAGCAAAAAATCTATTAGGCCACGCACATCTGATGGCTCAGTGGTTAGAGCACCAATTTACTGACCGGAAGGTCCGTGGTTCGAACCCGACCTCCGCCTCTCGAGTTCCCCTGTCTAGGCTTGGGCAACCTGACAGTATCCCAGCCCTTGTGCGTGGCGGTTAGGCACCGAAAATGTGTTATAGTTGAACGACTTTTTACACATCTGAAACTCGCAGCAAGATGGCTTCAGACAGCAGCTTGCGGTCATTCATATGATTCAACCAGCCAAACGATGAAAGGATTACGCGAGCTATATCCTGGAAGACTGGTAGCACCGACTTCCCGTAACGTTCCACATCTTCTTACATCTTACATCTTACATCTTCCCATCTTTTGGCTTGTGTCACTTTGAATTTGGCACGGAGTGGTCGCTCTTTGCAGTATACGATATTTCGGCGTAAGACGTACTACGAACATGGCACCGCAGACTGTAGTGTTGAAAGCAAACCACGAACAAAGTATCTAATAACCCACCAAACACCGGTTTCTTGATTGACTAATCGAATACTCGTTGGTGTCACCATATCACAACCAGGATTTTGAGGCGGTAGTGCCGCAAAAGTGCGAACCCGTCAGAGTCATTTTGATGCTTCCTTGTCAGAACCGCTGAGGTGATGCAAGCAACCCATACATCCGTGTCACCCTCGCCGCTAAGCACAGAGTAATCAGTTGTTACACCAATGTGGAAAATAGTCAATCAAGCGATATTTGGGACTGATGGGAGTGGTTTGGTTGGTGATGGTTCATAGTCCTCTAATGAAACCGTTTAGGCTGCCCTCTGAACCCTCCGCTTACGTATCCTGAGAGAAACGGCAGAATGTGACGCAAAAAATGGACTGCTAGGTACCTAGTCTGAAGAGAATATGCCGTTTTGACCGCTAAAAAATAATATATATACAAGTGTAACAATATGGCCTAAACAGTATGAAACAGAATAGTTGTTCACTCCAAGGGTGGTGACTATGAGCAGACAGTAAATATCACGTACAAATTTCGCCTTATTTGTCAGCTGATACGATATTTGACATCACGTAGTATATATTATGGCTACAACACAACACTCACAAGGTTTCTAAAAAACACTATTCGACACCCCACGACCGGTTCTGATCGACTTGGGGTTCATCAGGTAGAGGTGGTCTTCGAGAGAATCAAATGAATCTCCCGTTAACTCCCCGGGTAGTTTGCAAATGAAAGTAGTTCAACAAATGCGTGAAACAAATGCGTGCTCAACTGAAACACAAGGTTGGCGGAAGCTCGGAAACTTTGCCTACCTGATGAGCCTCAAAAATGGCAGTGCGTTGCCCTCAGCAATCTAATGTTCAGTCATACATCAGTTCGCGTGAATATCTCACAAGAATGAAACAGACATGAAACCGCCAGCGAAATGTTGATATTGGAAACGTAGCGGACACAATGGCACACAAATATAAATGCACAGAGACGGACAGAGATAAAAAATAATGCATGACAAACGCAGTTGGCCACGACAAAATCAAGTTCAACAAGTGTGCGCAAAAGAGGCAAGATGTGGACGTCACGAAATCATGTAATAGAGAAAAACCGAAAATAATGTTCAAAAAACTTGCTGGAGAGGCACCATACCCAAGTGGAGTGAAGGTTTCTTTCCTAACAAGAGGTCTCAAATCACAGGAGTTGTCAACCATTGTTAACAAGCTTAATGGGGAACAGTTGATGGCATCCTACCGATAAGTCCAAACAGCATATTTCTCTCTAGCTTGACATTCCACTGGGCAGAGAAGGATGGATCGAATGCGGGGGTCTCTCCCCTGAGATCAGCTGCCGGAAACGGAGTTCCACTGACTCCAAACGAAAGCTCCAAACCTCCGGTTTCCCGATTCAGCTGAAGTCCTAAATAAGAACTGATACTAGTCAATGATGACAAAGGGCGTGTGGTTTGTGTTCCGGAAGGTGATTTGGACCTGTTACCATCACCCGCTAAAGACGAATGTGGGTTGCTCAAAGGTGGCTCACAGGGTACTCGGGGAGATGCTCGCAGATTAGTGAAGTCTGGCCTTCCCCCTGGGTTCAATATCTCTGAACTCGGATTACCAACAGCTAATGGAGGGGACGTAGGAGCGTCGAACGCGGCCGCTCCCCTAACTCCAGGAGTTTCCTCTGATTTGTGGACGGCAGTTGGTGAAGATAATTCATTTCGCGATACTGGGTTATCAGACTCATTCGAAATCCTGAAGTTGCGTGTGGTTTCTGCGTGAGACATTGGTTGTGAAACGTCAATCACCTCATTAAGGCTTTGGATAACGGCCGCTTCCTCCGGGTGCTTCCACATAAAATGTTGTAAGCAAGACCCTTGCTTTTGTGAGGTGTTAACGACCAGAGACTTGGACTTCGTAGTTGTCCCACTGCAGCTGGCATGCTCCGCATTACCACCGTTGTTTATTATCCGAAGAATTTCATCAGTTCCACAGTCCACATCATCAGTATCAATCAGTCTGTCCCCTTTAAAGTGCCCCGATATCGGTGCATCAACATAGGAGCTGTCAGAACGTTGACTCACAGTCGTCACACAAAACTGAGTGGTTGTACTCACACCAACTGCCTCATCATTCAAATCACTTCTTGAGGAAAGCATATCTGTTGTCTCATTCACCTCAAACGGGTGCCCCACTTTCCTAGTAATGCCAGTAGGACTAGTCGTCGTGCAGTCGAGTTTTATCTCCTGTGTGATCGAAAGATCATTTGCAACACAAGCAGACAATTCCAGATGCTGCTGCTTTACTGAAGCAATAGGCGCTTCCATCTCGCTCTGTTCTGTCACCACACGTGCCTGTTCGGTAGTCGGTCCAAATGAGGACGTACCACCAAGCTGGAAGTCCTGAGCCAAATTGTCTAAAGGAAGCCGTCCATTGAGAGTGGTGGAGAAATTAGTCACTTGTGGGGTGAACAGTTTCTCGAGAGAGACATCATCCTTAGAACTCCTAAAGTCGGAAATCACCATAGGTAAATCAGGAGTGGGTGAAACATTCACAACCTCAGGAAGTTCGGCACTCGACGGCAACCACACAGGTCCTGTTCCTTCATTGTTAGTTGGTTTTACCTCTATAATCTCGCAAAATGTCGCTGGTCTCTGACGAATACGCGCATCAAAATTGCCACCTGCCCTGTGACCCTGAATCCGGACATTGTTATATTTACCTATCGCCTTGGTATAGGAGGCGTGGCTGGGTTCGACCGAAGTAATGGAGTCGTCCGAACATTTCCTGGTCTCTGACGAATACGCGCATCAAAATGGCCACCTGCCCTATGACCCTGAATCCGGACATTGCTATATTTACCTATCGCCTTGGTATAAGAGGCGTGGCTGGGTTCGACTGAAGTAATGGGGTCGTCCGGACATTTTGACGAATTCACCGAATGAACTGTTCCCAACGATGCTTTGTTATTCTCCTCAGTTGCCTGTTTCACGGAGTGGCACGCAGGTGAGGAGGAGATTAAGGCGGGTGTGGGCAAAGGATGGCTGGGCATGTCAGCGATATTTTCATATTGACTGTCGTCCAGTGCATTCAAGTTCGTTCGAATGGTTGGTGAGAGAGGCACACTGGTAAATGATGTTGGTATCTGAGTGTTGAGGTCTGTGGTCAGTGAATTCTGCTTACCTCGGAACAGACCAACGTTACGAGTGGAAGCAATTCTACTGTTGGCCCATCTGCTTGATGAACATTTTTTCCGAAACACAACATCCACAGTTTTTGGCCGGAAATCACCTCTGGCTTCCAGATTTCTAGAGTAAAGTGTAACTGGAGCACGCCTGGTATATTCCTTCCGTTTCTGATAGAGCGGAACTGCCCGTTCCAGCGAGCGGTTGCACTGGTTGATTGCTTGGTCATCCGGTCCTGTTATGCGGACAATTGAGTATCTGATCCACTGTGAAGTCTGATGTCGTTTGTTGAGAACACGGCGAGTTATATGCACATTACACCGTGCTTTGGCAGCAACACTCTGCACTCTGGGGGTGTCTAGTAGGTGCGACAACTCAGAGGGTAGAACATTTAACGCATACTCCGCCCAAACGTAACAGACTAATTCGTTTTTCTCCATGTTCGGAATTCGATTAAGGCCAATCAACCCAACGTCTTCGGAAGTGAGCCCTTGACAGAACTCCGTCCGTAGTTCTGATCAATTCAAAGTGGGAGAATCGATTGTGCATTGTTGATTGTCGAACTCAGGGTCACTCAGTCAGATGGTGTCACATCACGTGACTCCACTAGTCCAAGGAACCGAACCTAAAAAAACCCAACCAACAATCACAAGAAGTGTAGTTTCCAACAGGTCCCAACAGAACACATGCTGACCATCGAAGAGTCCAAGATCCAGCTGATTTTGGCTTTCACCGAAATTCGCGCTGCCATCATTCATGGTTTCACGGCTTTCTTAGACAATGACGAGTAATAAGTAATCATTCAGCTGCAACACCCTTCCGGTGCCTAGCTGCCACGCATCTTGAAGGAAGCACGAGGGCTGGGATACTGCCAGGTTGCCCACGCCTAGACAGGGGAAGTCGAGAGGCGGAGGTCGGGTTCAAACCACGGGCCTTCCCGTCAGTAAATTCGCGTTCCAACCACTTGAACCATCTCGCCCCCGACAATGACGAACCTTTGGTCCTATTTTTCTCGAGAAACTGGGTTTCCGTTGCACTTCAGACATAAGTAGAACACAAGATATGTTGGTACGGTGGACTGAATCGCGCGTTAATATCCTGATTTCTTATTCAACCAGTACCTGGAATAGGGTAGGGTTATATACCTCTGGCAACCTTCCCAGGTCGTATATAGGGAGATGAACTTCTTCAGAGATTAGTCGTGAATAACTACTCATCAGCTGACACCCCACAAATAGTAGCAAACGCCCAATGACGGGTAACAAGATTTACGTAACAGGGTTTCAAACATTACGCAGATTGGGTTAACACGTGAACGGTAGAAGCCCAAAGATTGGAAACAGGCGTCTAGTGGCATATTTTTGACGTGCCAAATGAAAAGTGAACAGGAAATAATGTCATAAGCTATGTACCTGCTGGTATGATACCCAACCGCATGGCTGATGGGACCTCCACAGTCCCTGGGCGATGCTCAGAGTGAAGCGGTAAGTTGGCCTTGATTCGTTCACACAAAAGTACTCCTTGCACAGCCTCTGCCAGAAAACCATCGCCACCAACACAAATGACACTGAAAGCAGAAAGTAGGACAAAGAAGACCATAACACGACGCGGGTCGCTTTAGAATCAATGGTATATAGAATAAAAGTCAGAAAAATCGAAGTCTCGTGCAGGGGAAGGTAGACGCCTGTAAACAGTACCAAATTTACGGTTCTCTGAGTTTTGTCACACCGTTCAACAGCTACACTCTGACGCCCTACCGAACCGCGGCACACACCGATAACGTAGAAAATGGAACAACCATGGGTCAATACGACTGAATAAGTGAGTGGCGGACTAAATGACGATACCACCCTGATTGGTGGTGAAAAAACTGACAGACTCAGAGGAAATCTTATTCACCACTACAAACAAGCAACTGATGTTTGCTTTTATACCAATCCGAATTTTCGTGGCGGTTAACTCGAACATAATATGGCGCCCGTTCATGTCCGGCGCAGGTCTGAATCTCCTTTCTGTGGAAGGCTTCAGTGGAGCAACGGGACTTTTTTCACGAAAGCCTCTGAACTAATCGATGTTGCGATGAAAGTGGAGAAAATGGTAACGTAATAGAGATGACCCTGTCAACAACACCCCCAGGAATAGATTTTGTTATCCAGGAAATGTTTCTCCCTTATTACTGAACAAATAAACCAAATAGATTAGGGGCAGAGGCTGGAGACTAAATTTAGAGCGTACTTAGAGATGAAATCAGACGAATCAGAGGAACACATGAAAACGCTACCATGCAGATAGAGCCCTACTAAACATGCTCCAAGGGAAACCAGCCAGCTTCAATGTGTCTTTGCCGTTAAACGGTATGGAAAAAACCCTCAACACTAAGTACTCGGGAGAATTCTTTCTGAGAATAAGTGAAGCTATGCTTCTGGCCTTCCATACAGAGGCATCCATATCGCTCTCTCTCTCTCAAAGCAGGAACCAGGAAGTAAACAGTTTTAAATACTCAATCGAAGAAATGACAGTATAATTACAACTGGGAAAGTGAGAAAGGTCATGTGCTGTTTTCGATAGGAGTCTCAGCCGTACGCACGGGTAACCACCTGGGTCCCATAAAACAAAGCTTGAATATCATTTTAAAAACGCTTAGTAACTGTGACAAGAATGGAACAATGAATCAACCATTCCATTTATTAACCAAAAGCGAACAGCCACAAAAATATTCATACCTCGTCCAGACTACAGGCCAAAAAGCTGGAAATATGTTAACATACAGGAGAGACACTAACCCGTCGTAGTTATCGAGTTTATTCTCCAGAAGATATTCGGTGACGTGTCCTCGATGGGTTGTAACTATTGGGGTGGAAAAATGGAACGGTTGATTATACACGAGCCATGCTGTCCTGTGGCGAGACTCGCTCACCAGAAACAGAGCAGGAACGGAATGTCTCGTCCTGCAGACTCGATTTAAGATGAGACAACGGAAAACTGGTGCAATCAACAAAAGACTACTCAAGCATTCTCATGCTGACGACCCCAAATCCTTGAGTTCGCACCTTCCACTCGACCACACAATACAGTTCGGAACATTGAGGCTCCAGGTAGTGCATAAATGATTCGATCGATTAAGACGAAATTGAGAGCGCACTTTCATATCAACATCGGTTGTTAGAAAGTCACGAAGCCCCATGCAACCTGAATAAGCCGAAAATTAACGCAGAATTTCAACCGAAAGACCACGCTCTGGGAGCAGGTTGGGAGTTCTATAATGTTTTAACTCAAAGTGAAACACCGCGACCTTAGTCGCATCCAAGGTGCTTGCTTTCTCGCCTTTTTTCCGCCGTTCCAATCTTGAAGATCTGAGCAGAAAAAAGCACAATCGATAACATTCGTCATCAACACTGAAAACTAATGCAAAATGCCACGTGATACCAATGCGACGAGACACCAGCGCACTTGAAATTAGGGAGACAATAAATGAGTACAGAATAACATAATAAGATGTACAGGACAACCGCTGCTGTCGTAGGACTCCCTGGTATCTGTCACAGAAGTACGTCGCCCCGTGTGATTGTCACATCACACTTGGATATAGAATTTTGGCACGAAACTGAGAAAAAAAAATTGGAAAATTGTGCGAACACTATATGGAATCGGGTTAAAATCATCATCACTAATATCGGATAGATAACGCACACACAACGGATTGGTACGTGCAAGAAAAACCAACACTTTTATCAAGGTTTTCACAGACTGATACCATAGCTGGAGTCTAGCACAACTGCATGCAGATGTCTGCCTCTCCTGATAGGTTACCTCTTGCGTACAGAAAAGAAGCAAAAAGCAAGCCCCCTGCTACATCATGCAAACTCAGTGGCAAACTGGATACATCAAATCATCATCAGCATCATCATGAACATCAAAACAACGCTACAATCTTACCAAGTAAATTCATTTTGTCGTGAAAAAATTCATTTTTGTAGGGGGGGGACAATACATCGGTAGCCTGTTGATTTGAGGTCCACACTCGCTAAACAAATAGACAACTAAGGCGGGTAGAGAGCGATTCATTCATCGGGCATCTTCAACACAGACCTATTGAATACACTGATAAGCAAACTACCGAGTAGTAATATTCAGTAGAAGACAATGACAAGGTTAGACAGGGTTTTCTCACCTATAACATGAGTTTTAATGCGCGCAAGTTCAAACAGCGGTCGGACTGTTCCCTCGTACGTCTGTACCGCTCTCCGGTGTCCAGAGTTGGGATTCACAAAAACCAACAGATGGCGTGGTCGCAAAGGATCTGCGATGAAAGATATAAAGAACAGACTGTCATGGCAATTATTATACAACTATTACACTAGGGCACTGACTCTTCGATACGACCTCGGAACAGCCAGTTGAATGCTAGGGAGGTGACGTCACAATAGATGGACCAATTGCATAACAAGTGTGAGTGCCATGTACAGCTACGTTGTCCTTCTGGAAGGGAAGATCATACCGGGACGTTGGACAGCAGGGGGAAGAGCAAATGGTATGGAGGGTACGGTACTGCAGGCGAAAACTGGGACCTGACAAGAGTGGAAGCCACACACTGATTACGAACGACATTAGTGTATCATACTCTACCAGCATATCACCGCAGTGCGTATAATACGGGCCACATGAAGGTCACATTTACAGTGACCCCATAGAAAAAGCAAAGCACAAACTGGTTTTCCGTGGCCATTGTTATAGTTGTAATCACTATCATGGGCACCAGTATTAGAAAAAAATCGTTCAGCTGTAGCACCCTTTCGGTGCCTAGCTGCCATGCCACCCAAAGGATGCATGAGGGCTGGGATACTGCCAGGTTGCCCAAGCCTAGACAGGGGAAGTCGAGAAGCAGAGGTTGGGTTCGAACCACGGAACTTCCGGTCAGTAAATTCGTGCTCTAACCACTTGGGCCGTCTCGCCCCCAGTATTAGAAGCTGTTGCTTCTACGTACTAATCCTTAGGCGCCCAGGGGAAAAGGCCACAACTCGCCTACAACTTCCAAATTCTTTCAAATAAACACATTCAATTATCGTAGGGATATAAGATGATGTAAGCAGAATTGACAGAGCATCCACCCAAAACATACAAAGATAGATATACCTTAACATTACAATCCGGCCTGTTTGCCATTTAAACCAGTTACATGTCATGATCTGTGTTCAGGTGCAAGAAGAATCTAGTGAAAACCAACCAGTTTTCACAACGTTCAGCATAACAGTGGTACCCTTCAGTTTGGGTTGCTAGATCAGGGCCTGTCTCCGGCGAACCCTCCACTTACAAAGGTTTGGAGTGAAGAGCATGACTTCCTTTGGTAGGCGTTTGTTTTGGTACATACAGTACGGACCACAATCATCCTAGCCTGACCAAATTTATCGGCTGCTCTAGCTACTCAGGCTCACTCCGATCACGAACCAGATTAGTGCGGGAATGATACAACCAGCTAATATTGTCTGAGCTGAAAAGATATCGACTAGGATATCTGAGCGCATTTAGAGTAATCAAACCGGAGAAGACAAGTGTCAAAGTGATAAAGTAGTCGTTTTGTAGTCGAGAAAAACTGTGGATTTTGGCCGACCGCATGTTTGTTGCTGCCAAATCACCCGATATAACGTAAAAAAGCCATACAGGTACAAGTGTATCTGGTATAAATCATCTCTCATAGTCTCAAACTTGCGTCGAAAGTGGTGAGGCTGGACACCAGTCTCATATCTCTCATAGTCTCAAACTTGCGTCGAAACTGGTGACGCTGGACACCAGTCTTACTGAAGCCAGCAGCTGCATGATGAATGCGGTACAACCTACATTCCGATAATTAGGGCGCTGGCTTCAGGTATACGTTTCAAGTGGAGATATAATTAGTGCACTGGGATTCTCACGTAAATTTAAGCAACGGATCGAGGCTCGAGAGTGGGACGAAAATGTGAGAGATGGGATGCTACTTTTCACCACCTTGGGTGAAAGAGCGACACGTTTAAAGCAAGGATTTCCAGGAAAGTGATTCAGTAAATGGGCGCTTCGGTAGTGGTCGACTGCTCTCAAACTTATTGTTGTTGTAAGCAACTAAGGAGATCCGGCTGACGGTAATATGCGATGATGTGAAGTTTTTGGTACTTGAGCAGTTCACAGGTGCACGTAGGCTGAAGTAATACCAGATACAAAAATTATCACGTTTATAAAATGGAGCCCTAGGCTCAAGGCTTGAATGGAAACGGCAGTTGGTGTAAACTCACACGAATGGATCGACTTTTATGGAATAAACCACCACAATTGTTTTAATCTCAACGACCCAGTGACTAAAGTGGCATAAGGCTGATTAAATATGGTATTGACCATTGAGTCACGAAGACGCGTGAATCAAGCTGAGTGTCATTGTCCTTGTGAATTACAGCCTTCGTGAAGGATGTGCAACTTCAGACGAAAACCTAAATTTAACATTTCAACCCCCAAAACCTTCACTGCAAAGAAGGGCGATCCACAGTGCAAGGTTCCTGATATAAGGATCATCATCAGAGGGACCGTTTTTCAGGCAAGCATATTCTTCCTCAGCAGATGAGCAACCTCCTATAGCGATCGTTTATGGACAAAGACCACAAGCTGTTCGGGAGACGGCTCTCCTCTACAAAAAAAGGAACCAGGTGTCTGATTTATAGGCCTTATCCTTCGAAAGTTGACTGAACAAAGGGAGAGACAGATCCGTGAAAACCAAGCTAGGTTCCGTCCTGCAAGAGGTTGCATCGACCATATCTTCACCCTCCGACAGATTCTGGAACAGCGACACTGCTTCCAGCAACCAACAATGGTTGTTTTTCTTGATCTGGAAGCTGCCTTTGACTCTGTGGACCGCCAAGCACTATGGCAGTGTCTGTGGAGCAAAGGTGTCCCCCATAAATTCTTGACCCTCATTAAGGCGCTGTACGCCAACTCCCGCGGCCGTGTAAAGGTCTACGGGAAGCTCTCTCCTGAGTTCACCACATCAAGTGGTGTCCGACAGGGCTGTCCTCTCTCACCTTTCCTCTTCAACTTCGTCATTGATGCTATCATGGAAGACTCACTACCAGCCTCTAATGCCTGTGGGGTCGAAGTGCTCCCTGGGCCTCCGCTCACAGATATCGAGTACGCAGACGACATATCGCTTCTGCGATCTGACCCCGCNTGAGTCGATTGAGGCAGTAGACAAATTTATTTACCTGGGCAGCTGTATCAGTCCCGGTGGTCTCGCGAAAGATGATATTTTCATCCGGATTGGGAAGGCCAGAGAAGCTTTTCTAAACCTACGTCACCTGTAGCGTAGGCGTGACGTCAGCTTCTCTTTCAGGGGTCGAGTTTACAATACTGCGGTGCGCTCCATATTACTGTACGAATCAGAAACCTGGCCGCTGCGTGCCGAGGACGTCAAAAGACTTTCAGTGATTGACCATCGATGTCTTCGGAGCACTGCTCGAACCTGGTGGGAACACCGGACCAGCAATGCTGAAGTTCATCGAATGACATTCGGGAGAAATAACTCACCCTCGATAGATGAACTGATCACATTGCATAGGTTGCGCTGCCTTGGTCACGTGCTGCGTATGCCAGTCGGCCGACTGCCTCGAAGGGCTCTTTTAGCACAACCGCGTGAAGGGTGGAAGAGAACCAGAGGTGGTCAATGACTTGGCAGTGAAGTATAAAAGTCATTGCCAGTAAGCTCAGATGCGCTGGTCACTGCCGTCATCCTGGATGGGGACCCCGAGACGGGCCATATCAATGGTTGGAGACATTGTCAGACATGGCCCAGTCGCGCCCTCAATGGCGCTCATACATCCAAGCTATTGCCTTCGATGCATCGCTCCCTTCCCAATCCCTCCACTTAACAGCCTACCTACAGTGCTGTATTTAGGCACTAATTTATCAGTTCATGCTTCCAATGTGCAGCTACCTACCCCTCTCCACGAATCATCGTTGGAAGGAAAACTGTCAGCTACAGGCACTGTACGACAAGCACACAGTCATTACAGCTGACAATTACGAATCATCGTTGGAAGGAAAACTGTCAGCTACAGCCACTGTACGACAAGCACACGGTCATTACAGCTGACAATGATGATGATTTTGGCTTATTTTTCTGGACAACGGTTTAGACATGAAAAAGTGCCTATGGGACTGACAGATGGGTTGATGGCACTGTATCATTCGACGGGTGAGTAGAGGTGTAGAAGACGGATGAGCGAGGCGCTGAAAGGGCGAATGATACTCCCCGGTTGCCCAAGCCGAAGAAGGGGGTTTGGCTGAGACATCCTACCTTGAGAATTTGACTAAAATGTCTGGCCAACAAGGCAGCGGGGGGATTAGGGTTTTGTTCGGGGACCTTGCCCTTAGCATCTGACTCAAAAGTCTGGACCGCGAGACAGCGGTTGCTAGGGTTTTCTTGGGAGACCCTTCCCGGAGCCAATGACTCAATAGTTTGACTCACTAGGCTGTATGCGGTCGGTCTGGCCCGAGGACGCAGGCATTACTGTCTCAATTCTAGTACAGCTGTACACAGCAAGTGCTTTTCAGCAGCACAGGACTCTTTGGTGTTAAAAAAATATTTCGATCGTATTGAATAGCGCGCCGGCGGTCACTGTCAACCACTAAGCGATCAGTGTACGGCATTCGGGGCTGAACTTTCCTAACCCTTCCTTCCTCGGAGGAAGGCAGCATCGCTGCTTCCATAAATATGGATATGCTGGTCACTTGGGGGAAACACCTTACCACCTTCACACTCCTACTTCAAGGGACAGTACAACTTTACCTGTATACCATCAGACCTCGCAATATGATTGCTCGTAGTGCGGAGACTCGCCGTTCATCGGACTGCTCCCCCTTGGCCTCCCTGACATGGTCGAAGCTTTAGAAACTGAGTTCCAGCCAGTATAGCCTGCATAGTCATTGCGGTACAGAAGCCAGAGCACCACGACAAGGTGATAGCGCCATGCATGATGCAGGTTCACAAAAGCTGCTGTGATCTTCGCAGTCCAGACGGAAATTTCGTCTTTGGCTAGACCACCTAGACTGATACAGCTGCACTACTACCTCAGTCGGTCCATCGACATGAATGAGGTTAGGGGTACAGCTCGTGCCGACTTGTAGCACCACACTACACTTTGCGGGTGTGAGGCGCATGCCTAAATATGAAGCAGAACTGTTTATGTTATTTAAGATCGTCCTCATTGCAAAAGTGTCAGATTGAAGAAGAGCTACGTCGTCTGCGTACTCAACACCTTCAGCGAGCGACCTGAGAACATTTCAACCTCATAGAAATTAGAGGCAAAGAGTGAGTCTCCCATGAGCAAACTAACGACGAAGTTGAAGAGGAAAGGTGGAAGAGGACAGCACTGGCTAACATCAACCATGAGAGAGCTTCCCATAGTCCTTCACGCGTCCACGGGATTTGACGTAAAGAGCTTTAAAAAGGGCTAAGGATTTCTGGGAGCAACTTTGCTCCACAGGCACTGCCATAATGGCTGACTATCTAGACTCAAAAGCAGCTTTTATGTGAGGAAAAACCAGCACTTTTGACTGCTAGAAGCGGTGTCGCCTTTCCAGAAGAGTAGGACTCGACGGATAGAAAGGAGATTCAGTAGATTATTCATTCAGGCTCAGGGACACGATTACTCCGCGAAGAATAGAATGGAGGACCGCAACTGTCTGACAACTTGTGGTTATAGAAACGGATTGCAGTAATGCAAAGGAAAAATATGGGTAATTTTGGATCACTTCTGTTTGGCTACAGGTCAGAAAATAGCAAGTGTGAAATAATATCAACAGGAAGGATACCACCAAAACTCAGTGAAATGCCCGCTCGTGAATGGGTGGAGCGATTGATCCCACATGGTAAACGAGATCTTCTGCTATTCTCTACTTTTCCAACCAACCCACAATCCCATTCAAGGTGATTGAAGAGCATAGATTTAAACTTGTTTATGTTGGTTTACATAGTTATAATGGAGACAAGGTATCCGGAACCAACAATTTTTGATACAACCATTTTCGAAAAAGCTTTACTTGCAAATAGAATCCCTTTACTTTTATGCTCGCTGAGAAGGATAAATAGCACAAGCCTGCAGAAACGATGCTATTTATTTAGTTGTAGCGGAACGCACAACTTAACCGTCGCGGACATGACCAGACAAAATGGCAAGTTTTTAATAAAAATCCGTCCACATTTTGTGTTCCGCGAAGGAAATGGAAATGGAAATCGTTCAACTGTATCACCTTTCCGATACCTAGCTGACACGCCAACAGAAGTAGGCACGAGGGCTTGGATACTTCCAGGTTGCCCGAGCTTATCAATCGAGAGGCGGCGGCTGGGTTCGAAGCATGGACCTTCCGGTCCGTAACCTGGCGCCTTAACCATCGCAAAGACGGGTTACATTGAGGGCTGATTATATAATGATTTTTCGATGAAAGCCTCCCTATGGCAGGTAACTAAACTGGAATCAAGAGCAGCGCTGTTCCTCTGGAATGATCTGGACATGGTTCGGATCTGTTTCCAATAGTACCCTTTCATTCGTATTGCATGCAGTTAGACTTCTCATCCCAATATTTTCAGTACGTCTAAAGTTGGGTATGAATCTAGCCAATGCACTTCGACTGTTCTCCGCAGACTGAATGTCCCCTAGGTGCACCTGTGGGGGACCCTAAGCAGGTCAGGTGTTGAGCCCCATCCAGACTGGAATTGGAGCTATCCACATTCAAGATGAAAAGCGCATTCCGCGAATATTCAATAATGTCAACATAAAAGGAAACCGACCGAGCATTTCCAAAAAACGGTAAACAACAACAGAGCTCAAAAACTGCCATGGATTCATTCCGGTGTCTCTAAGGCGCGCACAAAACTCCAACTATTTGTACGCCGCTTTTAAAATACAGCTAGTTATCCAGCTACTTGTCCAGGGAGCGAGATGGTTCAGTGGCTAGAGCACGAATTTACTGACCGGAAGGTCCGTAGTTCGAAAACAACCGCTACATCTTGACTTCACCCGTCTAGGCTAATGTAACCTGGTTGTATCACAGCCCTCGTGCTTCCTTGGATTGGCATAGCAGCTACGCACTGAAAGGGTATTACAGCTGAACAATTATTATTATTATTACTTAAATGTCGAAAAAACTTACTGGTATTCAGCACTGATTCATTTAGCTTGGCAGTCCACTTCTCACATTCCTCCGAAGAAGAGCACCAGAAGACGATTTCCTTTGTTCTCCACTTATGCTTTTCGGCTCGAGCTAAGTGAGATACGACAAAACCCGTTTGAGGAAAGTCACGCCTAAGTCCTAGAAGATTATTCAGCCTCTTTGAGACTTTCGCGGGGAGCCCGTGTTGGTGCAGCATATCGACCGAACAAACGAAAATAATATCACGCAGAACAACTGAAAAGAGGATAAATTAGGAGATAATAAACGCTCACTTCGCTCAAGCTGTCCAGGGAAAATGCTGACACCGCACTTCCACATAAGCTCATCCTTTGTAAGAGCAACCAGGCACGTGACAGAATCAGAGTTACTCAGGAACCCACATAATATATGGCTGATCAACGTCATGAGATATAAAAATAAGGGCTCCTGAAAACTCTTGAGGAGTTCGTGACCAGCAAATGGGGGCTACTCTATCCGGCCATTCCAGATTCGAAAGCGCACGCCCGAGTAAGCATTACTGACATCCGCCTAAAAACGGTTTAAAAATATATACACACTAAGTTACAACACAGAATAGCGACTAACAAGTGAAACAGAAGATCCAGGAATAAACATGAAGACAAGTAGCGTTCGCAGTCTCATGGTTCTTGTCTATCCATTCTTACTCATCTTAAGCCAACAAACCGACTTGGTCAATATAACCACAACGCCAAATGCGGTATGACATTCATCGTATGCAGAATACGGTCGAAATACCCATAGACAACCATGGATATCACCAGGGTCTTCGTGCTAGCCTACCACAATAATCCCAAAGTACGTCCACCTCCAGACACTCATTCTGAAAATCTAGGCAGAAACTGACATCGTTTACACCAATTGGCGGTAATATCTTGCATTGTCTCCAGTAACACACAATGGGGATCACGCGATCCCTATCCTGGAAGGCGAATCTATTTATCGACGGTGAGGCACTTGGAAGAGCCCGGAGAACAGTCCTTATAAATTTGTCTAAATTCGGTATCTGACAGCCTCTCAGTTATTAGGCGATTTCTCCGTAAACCTTCTGAAAACCGAACAAGCGACTCCGGATGAACGCATGGCCAGAACCCACACGTTTTCCAAAACGAGCGGTAGTCAGTTATCGATTTGAGCTATCAGTCACTGATGGCAATGTGATCAATTGGGGTCCGCCGCTGGAGGGCTGTTGGCTGGATTTTTTTATTGGGACGTTGGTACTGCATAAAAACAGCTTGTAGTCAGCACTTAATCGAAGCAGTCGTTCGCCATTGTCCCAGCTTACCGAGACTAACCCAAGCCGATTACCTTATTGAGCCTCAGAGGCACTAAGTTTGCCTACTTTTGCATTCAAGTCTCCGGCAGCCACGATGATGAGCTTTTAACCACCCTAACAGTGCACTCAAGACTCCATAAAGTTGTCCTTTACAGTGTCAGAACTAATCAGACACGAGAAACAGAAAACAATCAACTTCTCAATTCTGAGATTCCTTCACGGACGTTGACAGACTAACCCCACAAAGGCAACTGTTGAAGAGTATACTGCCAAGCAAGCATCCTTGCGTCCGGTAAATTAAAAATATGCCGATGCCTACACGCCCTGCAGGTGCCGCACAGACAACCAGTATAGCTCGTTTAGTTATGAACGCCCACAAACCGTCAGATTATGGTATGACTGCACAGTCATTGGGACAGCGAACAGCTCCTAAGAGGCAACTTTGATTAATGTTGGATTCAAGGATTCAAGTTTCCAACTAGAAGGACTCGGAGGTCAATATGACCACATGAAGGTTACTGCTACGGCACTGTTAAAGTAGCTACTATTGGCCGGAGATTCACAGAGGACAGATCACAACACCAAAAATTGAAAGAAAGCTGTCACATCAAACTGAGCAAAGTGGGATACTCGCACCTTCCTGGCTGCTTCCCACATGATCCTGCGTCCATGTGGCTAGAAGCCTTGCAGAACACTGCACACCACAGGCCCTCATGGCGCGCATGCTGTAGGTTCCTAGCCAGTGTTTAGATGGCATACATTTATCGCTAGGCACAGCGCTTATAACAGGGGGTTCGGGAAGGGCACTAGATCAATCCTGCTGATGACGCTTCAGTTCGACGTAATGCTCAGATGTGCCCACTGCAAGGTTGTCTAAAGATGTAGGTACTTTATTTTGATCGCTTCGTCTATGCACATACGACTTCTCAGTAGATTCCTATCCCCAATTTCTATTTCTTTACTAGGGGTTCTCTCACGATTGCGGGGCAATTAAGAGCCAGTTTATAGTACTGGCGTGTTCCTGTTGATGACGAATAAGATAGTACAAAACTACACCGCTTCTTGACCGTGGGTCTCATCTAACTAACGACAGATTTGGAAAGGGCGATTCAGTGACGTGGATGTCCGGTTTGAGTCAGATTATTATCACAGCAATGATAACTCATGGGGTCTTGGTGGCAGTTGAGATCAGTCGTAGATTCATTGGGCGCTAAGGTTACAGCAACTGGGGGAGGTTAGGACTAGTAGAGTGGTTTTTTGGACACAGGAACTCAAAATGGCCGACTGTGGCGCGCGTTGAGTAGAATCATCTCAAACTACATGAGTGTTCTTTGTCAAGCGCCGTTGGGGTTGGAAGGATTCGTCGAAGCGGTAGGGCGGAGTTGGAGGCGCACGAGGCTCGGGTCTACAGGCGAGAACTTAGGTGACCATTTGACGGGACTGTGGCTGTAAGAATGCCCGGTCCATTCTCTATGCAGTTAACAGGTGTTGGTGGGCAGGCTACCCTGATAATGAGGATGTCATTCACTCGTAGATGTTGGATGTATTCCTATTCGCTGCAACCATGTCAACACTTGCCCGTCTTATATGGGTATTTTAACTGCGGCATTCCATGGAAGATGACACCTTTGCTTTTACCAGCTTTAAGTTTTGGTATGGTCTGTTTCCTTATGCGTGAATTTTTCAGTCGGGGAAGTAAGAGATTGACGTCTTGGAAACGCGGCCCCATGGAGGTATACCCTTAAGATGAGTAATAAAACGTCCCGAGGGAATTCCCAAGCTACGACAGAACGGCCTTGACTTATGAGCGTCGGTAAATATCGAGCTTCTTGTGAGCTTGGCCAGTGCGGCCGTCTATATGGAAATCCTCATTTATCCGTACGGGATGGTCGTGCTTTTTCGCCTCTCTGAGCGATGAGATGAAGTGCATCACGATCGTGCTGTACGGCGACTAAGGGTAGCACAGTTTCTTTTGCCGATGATCTGGACAGGAGTGGGCACTGAAGGCAGATTGCGTAACTGACGCATGAATCCAGAAGTGACGGTAGACTTTCCATCTGGAAAATCTGGAGGGGAAAGGTGCAGCTTTTTGTGGCATGTTTCAGCATATGACAGTGATAGAAAAAGAATACCCTTGCTAGTTGCTCTACAGGGAATCCGTTTCGGTCGTTCGTCCTGCCAGAGGGCAATCAAAGCCTGTATAAATGAGGCCTATCTGGCGACCTTGGTGGAATGACGGTAGTGTCCTAGGATACAGTCGAGTCCTGGTGATGCTCTCAGAAGGGCTATTAACGATTCTGGGTTTACCATATACCGGTGATCTAGGTCCATTTATCCGTCCAAGCAGTATATGCCACCAACGAAAACTATGCTGGACGGTTAGGTAACTCCCTCTTGAGGGAACAGAATGTTACGTCGGCTGACCCCATCTATCAGAGAGTCCGCTGGTATGCGAAGAAGCACCCGAGAATTCTTCAGGAGAGGATTACCTAATAATGTCAACACAATACATAATTATGCATTATGTTGGCATGGCCAACAGGTTTTTCACCCTTGATCTAGCCAACACACGACGGGTACATGGTAAGAACATTCTCATGCCCAGAGCGCACACTATAATAAGGCGAAAAATTTCTCATTTCGGGTAGCTCCTGAGTGGAATAACCTCCCAACTGTTGTCTACGGTACACCTATTACCCCGTTCAAAGCACTATTATACGCCTTTTCATGCCTACGGAAGGTCCTGGGGGATAGCAAGTGGCTCCACTCACTACTCACTGAAGATGCAGTATGCACGCTATCGAAGCACCAGAGGACAGAGTTTCACCGAGGACAGGTGTTCACAACAACTTCCACGAGCGGACAACAGGAAGAAAGCTCATGAGCCGAGGCCCAGTAAGCAAGGATTGAACATCAGCAATACCTACATCTAAATCAAACTGGCAGACATTGCATACCGCAACGCAGAGTCGGCGACTTGCGGTCTGGACCGGGCACCTGGTCTATGAAGGCCAAAGTCAGGTTGGTATATAAACTGGTGTCGAGCTACAAATGGTCATTCCTCGCTTGCTCCTCTTGCGGTCCGGGTGCAGGTGACGTGCAGGACGCCGCCACCACGGTTGCAACGACGGTACGACCAAGTGGGATGGTTAAATGTGATAGAATGTTATGTAGGTTCACGGTGTAGCACTTGTAAACTGCTCTTTTTCATGCTCAGTATCTTCTTTTTTCCCATCATTATCAGTCACATCGCTGTACAAAAGTTTGTTTTACTGAAATACAACCGCTACCGCCCGCGCGTTGGCTCCAACGTGACTTTGAGACTT
>NW_008752160.1:177933-180739 GCF_000715545.1 Opisthorchis viverrini | reverse complement strand
TGGGTTCGGTTTGCCTTTATGTAGGTCTCAGTGCGTGTATGCGGGCGCGTCGGCACGTGAGTGGTTGCTACGCTGACTAGGCGGTGCAGACAATCGATGTCCGATGAGCCAGCTTAATGCGACGTGTTTGTGCGTATGAGAAAAAGACAAGCCCCGCGATCCGGTGGGCGACTGTGAGTTGAACAGTCAAGTATGTGGGTGACTGGGTCACTACAAGGGCAGTCAATGAATATATCGGGTGCCTTAGCTACCGAACACAATTCCGAAGATACATGGCCTTCAATGGATTCATTGAGAGGAACATATACTATTACACGTAGGCTATTCCTTTAATTCAAGCGAATAACTCTTTCATAACATATGAACGATGCTGATTGCAAGCAGCCAATACACCAGCGTCAGCTGCTAAATCTGAGCTGTTCTGACTAATTACTTTTTGTTACTGCCAGTAATCCTAAATATCATCTTCCTTTGGAGATATAGTTCACCTTAGGAACAAAACATAGGATTACACTCTTTACAACCAAGCTGTCTAAAACTACGGGAAATCCCATACGTTTTGCATTTATCACATTTAAAAATCTTTTAGCAATGCAAATTTCTTAAAGAAACAACCGCACCATAATTGTATGCTTCGCTTGAGAGGGTCAATCATAAACCGCAAATCCGCCATGTTGCCACTTTTGAATGTTCCCGCCATCTAGGTATCAACCAATCAGAATGGGGATGACGCCGCAAGTCGCGTGATCGCCCGCAACGAGAAGACGGGAAGGCGAAACTTTGAATACTCGCCCAGCATCAGTTCAAGGTCACGGGTATAAAGGATTGATACACAGGATCACGGATTCACGGATTGATACACAGGATCGAGACATTTGCCAAAGTTTCTCGCGTCGGTTTTGTTCCTGTGCTCCATCAGTTGTCGTTGCCCTAAGAAGCGCAATTGAAAAAGTGTGGAACTGCTATTTATGTTTTCAGCGCAGGGCGGCATGCTTGCCAGCCCGAGGGTTCGCGTAAATAAATGTCTAATGGTGCTTTGAACTGGGTTATAGAAGGAGCGTGGATAACCGTGGAGGATGGTTATTCCATGAGTCCACTACCCGAGGTGAGAAATAGTTTGCCCAATCAATATATGCGCTCTCAACTCGAAAATCTCCTTACCATGTTCCTGCTGTGTATTTGCTGAGTCGACGGTGAAAAATCTGTTGGCTAAGCTTTGTTCAAAAAGGACACAAGTAAGAATTGGGTCCCCTCGAATGATGATGATTCTCGATGATTCTCCAGGGGTAAGAAATCAAGCACTGCCGGACGCGCTCCATAGTCCGCATATTTGTGGCCGGCAACGATTCTCGTGGTTGTTCGTTGGACACGCTCAATGGGGGTGAGGTCTTTCGTGCATCCTGAGTAGACAACCTGGTTGGCGTACTGCGGGAGCGATCTGACGTAGTCCCCATCGAGTATTTGGAAGTCCAAGCAAGTAATGCGGGAGAAGGCCATTCGAATCGTCCGTACAACGGTGAATGCCATTTGGGCCGGGTTCTCATAACGCAGTGAGAAGGGTAAGTTTGAAGAGAGCCAGACGCCCAAATCCTTTTTGGCGCCTATCCCCATGATGTTTTCTGGTCCCTTCTCACCATGCATGACAAAGGCGTTCGCTGAGTCACCTCCAAATGACATATGGATGCACTTTTTGTCAGAGGAAGGTGCCAGTCCAACGACCACTGCTTTGCGGAGTCTTCATCTCCAGGGTTTCAAGTCGTTCGCAAAAAGTGGACATGGATTTGCAAAAACATGTGGAAGGTCGCTGACGTAGATCAGAAACAGCAGTGGTCCCAAACCGGAGCCTTGAGGAACTACGATGGAGACCGGTGCTGAGGAAGATTATGTCGAGCCTATTCTCATACGGAATGATCTGTCTGATAGGAGCGCCTTGATTCAGTGTACGATTTTCCATTGAATCCCGTAAGACTCGAGTTTGTGGAGCAGCGGGGCGTGTGGGACCCTATCAAGTGCTTTTGAGAAGTCGGAAAATATGGCATCCTATGTGAGTCCTTTATCCTTGGCTTGGGTTAAGCTATCAGTGAACACGGGCATGTTTGTCACGTAACAACGGCTTGGGAGAATTCCGTGTTGAGCTGGAAATATCAACTCGGTAAAAGCAAAGTGATCTGGGATATCTTACCTCAGAATGTGTACCATCACCTTTCACGACACGCTGGTGAGGCTTCCAGGCGATAATCAGTCACCAATTTTGTAGACTGGTTCAACAGTCTCTTGCTTACAAGCAGAGGGAAGGCGGCCTTCGTCACGCAACCGACGAAACACCAGGGTAAACGACGTTTCATTCAGGATCCTTGGATGGTGTCGTCGCGCCCAAACGAGCAGATTGGTTTGATCTTGAACAAGATTTGATGAATGTCCTCCACCATGAAGATCAAGTCGGTTGGAGGCTGTTCGTAGTTACGCTTTGACAAATCTGGATGTGACGAGGACGCCGGGGGTGAATACGGACCTGCACAGTGTAAACAGCGGATGCGGTTGTTGGGTCACGCGTAGGTTCCATGTTTATGTCCCCAAGAAGAACGCCGAGGACGTGTTTTTCCGGCGATGTCTCGTGTATTTGAACGGCATACATCTGTTTTTTTTCGGGCGAGTTCCTAAATATTGGCTTGTTTCGTTTGTTTCACTGGCAGATTTTTTATTTACAGTGATTCGGCATTTTACGAAATGCCAGCTAAACCGCGAAACCGAAATTTTAAGGTCCGGAGTTGTAGAAACTTTTTTGGATTATAGCCCACCCATAAGT
>NW_008752160.1:123703-175648 GCF_000715545.1 Opisthorchis viverrini | reverse complement strand
AATCTCCGCCTCATATTCCACCTGTCTACAACAGAGAAACCGCCCGCCTCTGAGCAGCTTGACCATCTCCCTAGCTGATGTATCAGCCCTTCTTCAAACCCCCGGAGACTCCGCCGTGCCGGAAGGCAACGGCATACCATCGCGTTTCCTGAGATTTGGCGGTCAAGATGTCAAAACCCTTGTCTAAATCTTTTTTACTCACTCAGTCAACTCTAGAATCGTCCCCTCTCAATGGAAACAATCTGTTGTTCGCCCCCATTTTAAATCCGGATCCAGGCAAATTGCTTCAAATTACAGAGGGATCCACCATACTCCTCTTTTAATGCGAACCCTCGAACGTCTTGTAAAAGGCCCGTTAATCAGGTTTCTCCTAGCTACAAACGCCATAGATGATCGACAGCATGGATTCCTATCTCAGAGATCCGTAAATGGCTGCCAGCTTCACTTCTTTGAGACCGTCACAGCAGCTTGCGACGCTGGATAAGCCATGGTAACAGTCTATCTGGACATCCAAAAAGCCTTCGACCAGGACCCCACGCCTCCCTGCTACACAAACTTAGCACCGTTGGCATCGGGTGAACCTTATTTCAGTAGTTTCCTCCTATTTGTCAGACAGGAGGCAAATAACGCAGATCGGGGACATACAATCATCTCCACTACCGATCACTAGCGGATCCAACCAAGGAAGTATGCTGGGCCCCATTCTTTTCTTACTTTACATCAATGACGTCTACGGCGCCATATCACACGGTAAGGTCTCTTCGCGGACCCGATCACTAGCGGGGTCATCCAAGGAAGTATGCTGGGCCCCATTCTTTTCTTACTTTACATCAATGACGTCTACGGCGCCATATCCCACGGTAAGGTCTTCCTCTTCGCGGACGATATGAAAATCGCGTACACATTCCCCACCTCTGCAAAACTCTCGCCTTTCATCAGATTAAGCAAACCTAGATTCACTGACTCGCTGGTCAANCCACTAGTTGGGAATAAATATTATTATTATTATTAATTGCTACAAGTGCCTTGTCGATCAAACTGTGGCGGGGACAAAGAAGTTAATCAAGGTATTCAGGATGCTTGGAAAAAGTGGAGAAATGGCATCCAAATTGTCGAGTCATTAGCCATTCCCAGATGTGTCAAACCCAAAAGGTTTGTTGTCGAACATTAGTCGTTGCACATTTTCTCTGACACATCCGAGGTTGGTTATGGAGCCGTAGCTTACCTGAGATGTGAGTCGCTACGACAAGTTCACTGTAGCTTTCTAGTGGGAAAAGCAAGAGTGGCACCCCTCAAGTCAGTTACTATCCCACGCCTTGGACTTCAGGCCGCCGTATTAGCGGTTAGACTAATGCGCCATCTGGTGAAGCAACTCGAAGTCCGATTCGACAACATATATTTTTGGACAGACTCAATGACTGTGTTGCACTATATTCCTGGCACAAGTCTGAGGTTTAAGACCTTTGTGGCCAACCTAATTAGCTTCATACATGAGAATACAAACACTTCCCAATGGGGACTTGTCCCGACCAACATGAGTCCTGCCGACTGTGCCTGACCTGGTATCCGTACAAAACATTCTCAGCTATTGAGGCTTTGGATTCAAGGACCTGAGTTCCTGAAGCTCGGTGAGCAGCATTGGCCCAAGACTGACATCGAACAACTTCATCATAAGCCCACAAACCTAGAGTTGAAGAAAGCCGTCACAGTTTTAGTTAACGCGGTACCTGACCTTCCAACGGATGTGCTGCTCTCATACCATTCCTCATGGTTGAGGCTACGGCGAGCGGCAGCTTGGTTCACCAGGAACAGATCTTACCTCCGCAGTAAAAGAGTTGGTAAGGATATGGAACTTAGAAATACCCTAAGGCCCGACGAACTGAACGAAGCAGAACGGTCGATATTGCGGTATGTTCAGCTGAAAACTTTTCCCTCGGAGCTTAGTACAACTTATGGCCATGTAAAGGGCTATATAAGAAATCGCCGGTTTACAAATTACGTCCAATCATTCTCAATGACCAGATATGTGTGGGTGGTCGACTGGGCAATAGCACTCTGCCAGAATCCGCAAAGCACCCTATAATCCTCCCAGGAGATCACCCCGTAACGCGAGGCATAATTCATGATCATCATGAAACTGAAGGTCATATGGAAACTTCACATACTCTAGCAGCTATACCATAACTGTATTGGATCTTAGGTGCTACCACAGCCGTCAAGCGAATCACCAGGAGATACATGGGATGCAAAGTAAGGTCAGTTTTTCCAGCCGAACAATTAATGGTGGATCTCACAGTTGCCCGAGTAAGGCCAGAATACCCCTTTGCAACGACAGGTGTTGACTACTTCGGACCGTTTCAAACTCGCGAAGGCCGTATTACGAGGAAGCGGTATGGCTGTATCTTTACATGTTTACAGACCCGTGCGATACATTTAGAAGTGGCTTATTCTCTATCCATTGATTCATTTCTCATGGCGTTCTCTAGATTCATCAATCGACGAAGAACTCCAAAGGAGGTGTACAGTGATAGAGGCACTAATTTTGTTGGAGCAGAAGCGCAGTTGAAACAACTTTTGAAGACGTTGAATTGCAACAAGGTGGAGGACGATATGTTACGACGACAAGTTGACTGGCACTTTAATCCTCCTTATGCTATCCACCGAGGTGGCATCTGGGAGAGGATGATGCGATCGATTCGTTCTAAGCGCAGTTTCTCGGGAACGGGTGTTAACAGAAGAATTGCTGATAACATACCTAACGGAAGTAGAACGAATACTGAACAATCGCCCATTGGATCCTGTGCTAGATGATCCTGATAACATTGAGGTACTGACCCCGAACCATCTACTGCTACCACAAGCATCATTCGTCCCTATTGACGAAGACCAAGGACTACGGCACCGATATACTTGGCAGTGGAGACAGAGTCAACCGATGGCCAACACGTTTTGGCGGCGCTGGCTAAGAGAATACCTTCCACTACTTCAAGCAAGACATAAACGGACGTCTCTCAGAAGAAACATAAAAGTGGGTGATCTGGTATTGATACTTGGAGAGCAACACACGCGCGGTACCTGGTCGAAAGGACTGGTAACGGCCATTATACCTGGATCGGATGGGTGTGTGAGGACGGTCGTGTTCAAGACTCCCGATGGTCCAGTAGCCAGAGATATACGGAAGATATGCATGCTAGAGGGAGTGGGTGAGACATAGGAGCTCGGTCACCGTAGGGGACATGAAAGACTGTGGGAGGTGATTGTGGCTAAAGTCAATCGTACCATTTTTGCCTCCCACGGTCCCTAGTGTCCAATGCTGAGTGAGGTTGGTTTAGGAGAGCCAAGCTGGCTTTAGTGGGGTGGTGTACTTTCTTCCCCTCAGTCAAACTCTTCTCTTATCTGCTGCTGTCTGCTACATCTATTCCAGTGATTCTATTTACATTTTTAAACCCCTCAAGCACTTTAGCCCTTGGTTGGCCGGACCAGCTTGGTCGGCCATTCTCTAGGCGGGCTTTTTGACCTATTTGCATTACCACGTGTTGTACCCAGGCGTGCGTCGCAAACTAAGATTGGTTTGCTATCTTCTCCGGGCTTTCTTTTGGACTTGCACCGCTTCGTGCATCAGTTTAGACGGAAACCATCATAATTTGAGGTTTGTACCACTTTTATTACGTACTTTATACATGTAGTACCGCATCTTTTGATTAATCTCAAGAATCCACAACTTCTTGCTAGTGATTTTGCGCGTCACTCAAGTGGGCTCTCATGAATACGTCGAAGTATTCTACAGGTATCTAAAACAAACTTTCCTGCATCGGGTGAGAAGTCCGGGCATGCCAAAATTGGTGGGGATGTTAGTGCTTACTTAAGGTGGCTGAAGGCTTCATCACACTCTACGGTCCACCAAAATTTCCGATCGTTTTGGGTAAGCCTGTAGAGTGGTGCACTGACGGCGGCAAATCACTTGATATATCTCCGGTAATATGATGCCAGAACGAGGAAGCTACGTCACCCACGCACATTTGTCGGTGTCGGCCACTCAGCGATGTGTTCGGTCTTATCCGGGTCCGTTTGGATCCCATCTGAAGACAAAATATGGCCCAAGAACAATACCTCACGTTGTAAAAGCCTACATTTCTCGGCGCGGAGTGTTAGGCCAGCTCCCTTCAAGCGGCGTAGAACCTCTCGCAGTCGACTGTTGTGTTCGTCGATTGTACGGCCGTGAACAATGATGTCGTCCAGGTAGATCGGGCAACATCCAGGAACCAGTCCTGCCAATACCGTCTGCATAAGCCGCTAAAATGTTGCTCGTGGGTTTGCAAGTCCGAATGGCATTGTTTCGAACTCATAAATTCCATACAGAATTACAAAGTCTGTTTTCGGTCGGTCTTGGGTTGCGACTTCTAATTGCCAGTATTCTGAAGCCAAGTCTAGTGGTTAGAACCACAACATCGATTGTGTCGTCCACTCGTGATAGGGGAAAAGAGTCGCGTGTAGTGATATCATTTAATCTCCGATAGTCAACGCACATGCGTAAATTTACGTCCTTCTTCTTTGCAAGGAAAATGGGGGAAGCCTATGGGGATGATGACGGCCGACTGATCCCGTCGCCTAACATCTCTTGAATCATGGCGTCCAGTTTGGCCCGGTAGTGGATAGGGATTCTGCGAGGGGTTTGATATATAGTGTGGTGGTGTCCAGTATCGATAGTATGTTGGAGGATATGGGTACGGCCCAGTTTAGATCCGTGGGTGTCAAACGAATTGGAGAATTCATTTAATAGTTCCATTAGGCCGTGCTTCGCCTCCGGAGGAGCAGGGCTACGGTCAACGAAGGACTGCGTCCAACGATTGCTGTGTTGTGCAGGCGACAGGGACTCAGGGTTTGGTAGGCAGTATTAGCGCAGAGGTGATGATAGTCATAATACAAATCAGAAGGTGAATGTGCACTAATAAAAGTTTTTAGTATTTCTGTGACACGTATAAAAGTAAATACAGTGCGAAAATGGGAGCAGGTCAAAAAGGGAACTTATCGGGTGCGAGAGTCCCTTGGTGGAAGTCCGGACGGCGGTTACGTGTTTTTCTTCGCAGTTAGACTGCTACGCGTACTCCATGGTTGTTCGTGGACTTGTGGAGAGGTTGATGTCCTGCTCCCTGCGCGCGCGCGAGTCCGTGTGTCTTGATTGGGTTTGGTTTGGCTTTACGTAGGTCCCAGTGCGTGTATGTGGGCGCGTCGGCACATGAGTGGTTGCTGCGCTGACTAGGCGGTGCAGACAATCGATGTCCGATGTGTCAGCTTAAAGCGACGTGTTTGTGCTTATGAGAAAAAGACAAGCCTCGCGATCCAGTGAGCGACTGTGAGTTGAACAGTCAAGTATGTGGGTGACTGGGTCGCTACAGCAGCGGTTGTCGAACGTGATTTGTCCACTGTTGAAGTCGATAGAAGCCTTGAGTTTCTTTAAGAAGTCCATCTCAAGGATGGCTTTCCATGTCACCGATGGGCAATAGAACTGGTGGTGCGTGCACAGTTGCCCGACGCTGACAGAAAGTAACGCTTTTTCCGCTGTTTAGAGCGGTGTACCATTCGCTGTTATTAATTTCGTGCTGACTGCCGACTGACGACCACCTGGCCAAAACCTTCGTGCACCGACTACGGAGCACGAGGCGCCCGTGTCCACCAAGAAACGTACTTGGCGTTTGTCTAGGAAACCTGAGATTGTGAGTGGTGGCGTAGAATGGGAAATATGAGAAATAATAGGTACCGAATTAAAAAAAAAGATAGAGGCTCACCGGCGGGACGGATTGGGGGATTGTGACCGCAACGCTGGGCTCTTCTCCCGAACCGGCGGCAGTAGGGGCAGTTCATCCGGCTTCCCGGCCGATTATTCCTGTTATCAGTTGGTAGCTGACGAGGACCAGGATCGGCGGTTATCTTCAAGGCATGAAGTTGTGGTTCCAGCTCTGACGTCGCGTCCTAACTGCGGGCAAGTTGGACTGCGTCACGTATATTGTCCGGAGAACGACGGATAAGTTCTGCCTTCAGGCCAGGGTGAGATACCCCCAGGAAGAACTGTTCTAGTAACTCACCCTCGATCTTTATTCTGTCTTCCACCACGTAAATATTTGTTGCGAGATCCCTGAGGCTCCCCGGGAACTGGTCCACGGACTCGCCGGGTAATTGCTTTCGTTCTCTGAACCTCTCTAACTGGGGCAGAGCTAGCAGCATGATGCTGAAGAGGTCGTCCAAGATCGCCCACAGGGTGGCTGGTGGCGCTTCGATTGGGGTACCGGTTGACAGCAGTTGTCGTGCTCCAGAGTCGTCAAGTAGACTGAGCAGATACTGTCTGTACTAGGAAACTGGTACTGCTTTGAGGTAGGAACGGGCTCTAAAAGACCATATGGTGAAATCGTCACCGGGGCAGAAGACATTGGGCGGATGCAGAACGGGGACGTTTCAGTCGGGAGAAATAGGGGAATTTGATGTTTTCTGTGCATATAGTACGACGGGAGATACAAACACGTTGTACAATCCTGTGCTAAGGCCGTGATCTCAAAGCAAGGAATAGGTTACTTAGCCTAAACGCACGATCTAGGTGTCCTATCTGACAGGTAACATGTAGTCTAATTCATCAACGCGCGGTCAGTAATAATTGCGGCGAAGCCGAATTCTACGAACTTCACCTGCGTTTGTTCGGTAGTCGCAATTGGGCAGTGAACAATATATTGAATCGGACTTGGGCAGACTTTACAGATAGGTAGACCGTGGTTCTATAGGAAATTAACATTAAATCGTGAGGAAATTAAAGAAAGGCCCACGGCTAGATTGAACCTTGGGCAGTTAGTAACACAGGATGGCACACGAGGGGCAGAGTGCTATCGGACAAGTTAAGCGGGAACATTGTTCTTCAGTTCAAAGTGGGACAAAATTTCAACAAGTCCATGGATAAATGTAAACAAATCGTCTATAGAAATGGTTGAGGGAGAGTCAGCTTTGTATAAGATAGAACGGTTCAGTCTTGAAACTTGAGCTGTCACAGAAGGGTGATGAACTAGCCTGAGGAATAGGAAAACAAATAATTACGTCACGTAATAACCACTCGTCTTTCTGATCCATTTCTGCTTTGTTTTTCTTTTTTATCCCACCTCAAGCACCGGCTGGTGGCGCTTCGATTGGGGTACCGGTTGACAGCAGTTGTCGTGCTCCAGAGTCGTCAAGTAGACTGAGCAGATACTGTCTGTACTGGGAAACTGGTACTGCTTTGAGGTAGGAACGGGCTCTAAAAGACCATATGGTGAAATCGTCACCGGGGCAGAAGACATTGGGCGGATGCAGAACGGGGACGTTTCAGTCGGGAGAAATAGGGGAATTTGATGTTTTCTGTGCATATAGTACGACGGGAGATACAAACACGTTGTACAATCCTGTGCTAAGGCCGTGATCTCAAAGCAAGGAATAGGTTACTTAGCCTAAACGCACGATCTAGGTGTCCTATCTGACAGGTAACATGTAGTCTAATTCATCAACGCGCGGTCAGTAATAATTGCGGCGAAGCCGAATTCTACGAACTTCACCTGCGTTTGTTCGGTAGTCGCAACTGGGCAGTGAACAATATATTGAATCGGACTTGGGCAGACTTTACAGATAGGTAGACCGTGGTTCTATAGGAAATTAACATTAAATCGTGAGGAAATTAAAGAAAGGCCCACGGCTAGATTGAACCTTGGGCAGTTAGTAACACAGGATGGCACACGAGGGGCAGAGTGCTATCGGACAAGTTAAGCGGGAACATTGTTCTTCAGTTCAAAGTGGGACGAAATTTCAACAACAAGTCCAAAAATAAATGGTAACGAATCGTCTATAGAAATGGTTGAGGGAGAGTCAGCTTTGTATAAGATAGAACGGTTCAGTCTTGAAACTTGAGCTGTCACAGAAGGGTGATGAACTAGCCTGAGGAATAGGAAAACAAATAATTACGTCACGTAATAACCACTCGTCTTTCTGATCCATTTCTGCTTTGTTTTTCTTTTTTATCCCACCTCAAGCACCTCAAGCGTGGGACGTCAGGAAGTCAGCGGTATTCGATGTTCGAGAGGATGTAGCGACGGTACACGTCGGTTCTGAAATGTGCAGATATACGGACTGGTATTAATGAGTTCACACGGTATACACAGCACACATGCGCACAAGTCGGGCGCGTCAGAAGAGAACACCGGAGCGTGGTGATGACACACGTGTATTCAACCGAAACCGAAACCGGAAGTCGGGAGTACAAAAGCTAGGTCAATGTCAGTAGTGGGTGTACAAGCGGGTACTCTTTCTTATCCGGGGCTCGTGGTAGTTCGACCATGGTACCTGCAATCGGGAGAGAGAGGGGGGAGACACATAAGCTCATGTGATAAACGTGCATTCAGATACAGTCGAGTTTCAACTGCGTTACAAGTGATCACGTTCGAATCGACGGTATTCAGTGACCTTAAAATTTTGCCTTTTCAAACAAAATGCTTTGAGCAACAAGTCACTAAAACGTGTAAAAGCATCAGACTAACTCTAAAGTCAATTCATAATTGCGGAAATGCTACAGTTTGTGCAAAGCTGATTCGAATCCAAGTATATTGTCGTTGTGACGGTACTGCGACTGCCGTACTTACACCGATGGCCTGCTCGTAGTTCAATCGCTATCCGACTGTTTCCGTAAAATAACATAATGCTGTATAGCGTGCGTCGGTCAAAACCAACAAACTAATAGCCGTGTGTAATACTTGGCTCTGTCTAGCAGGACGAATGTTGCAAGGATGTGGAGCATTTCCCTATGCTGTGCCATTTTGTGGTTGCGCGAGAAAAACGGCGTAATTATTGGGGAAGAAACTTGAGGAAATAAACTTATCACGCCATCAAGAGCCATGAAGATATAAATTTTCGAGCACAAACGAAAACTTGAATACGCTGAAACAAAGTCTAGCAAAACTGCGACCGCGGTAAAAGACTCTGAGACTTGAAAGAATACACTTTAATGCTGAAAAATTATGTTGGAATTTCCTCCGTTCGAACTGGGGCCTCGGAGAAGTTTGCGGTATGCAACTTACGGTCGAACTTGGTGGTAGATTATTACAAAAACTGGAAATTTGTCTCACTGTTTCGTCTCACACTTTTATATCTTTGAGTCATCCTACAAGAGTTCGTCAAGCAAACGCGAGAAAGCCATAGAATTGGGTGCCGCTTCAAAACCTTCGAGGATCTATTCCACATATCTGCCTCCCTGGAAGATGTTAGGAACGCAATAATACTCCTCAGTCCATGGGCATTTTGAGCTTGCGTTTGCACCCTTTTGTGTTTAAAAATTAGCGCTTTTATAACATCATTCCACTCCCCTGGGGTTTGATGCATGTAGGTTTTGCCCATACTGGTGCTGCACTAATCGAAGTGGCCGGCAGGCTAGTTCTAGGCAGCGAGCGATACAGATGACTTTACTATGCTCTGCCTGCATGGTAACTTTATATGAGTTTTACACCCTCCTTCTGAATGCAGCAATACAATTTTCAGCCATCCGTAAAACCTTGGCTCTGGGTTCTGATCTTCCAGATTTACCGGATTATGTGCAAACCTGTATTGATTCCTGAAGCGCGCTGCTGCTTGTTGACAGTTATTCAGATTGCTGCATTTCCACAATAAGCTCGTAGAGGCACCCTCGAGAGAAGTCGACTATCCGTTATGTCGGGTGCCGTGGAAAGCTAGTTTTTTGGAGAATGCAGGGATTAGGTCGCACTGTGTTGTGTGAAGTGCTTTTTTGTATCAAATGAATAGCGCATCTGCCTGGTGTCCTCGAGTGATGAACGGTGCTCGTTTGTTACACTATACCAGAAAACTTGCCTCACGTTATCAAATAGCTACAAAATCATGCTACCACGATTCCTGCTCTGTTCCCGTGTGGGAGGATATTCGTAGGCCTTCGTTTAGATTTCTTCTGTGAATCGCCTTACCTGACTATTTTTGCCGTCCCTACTTCGCCGGTCTTTTATTGGCCGGCAGGAAATTCACGTGGGCTCCTGCATGTTTATCAAAGGGTATTCCCCGGTGCCTTAACCAACCCTATTTTGGAAACAAAATGCTTATATATCGTTTATGGTGCTTCCTTAAAACGACCCCAGACAGTGTAGATTTTCGATGCTTCCCTATTTCGCTTAATTTCTCCGCTTCCTCGAAACAAACCCGGTCACTTTTCCAAGACTCTAAAAAGTCGGTACAAACCACCCTGAGTTTTTAGCATTCCTAGAAGCGGTCAGAAAAACTAAGAGCGCTCGAGGACAAATTCTCTAAATCAACGTTCCAGAAATTACAAGCGAAAAACTAAGCGTCTGCCCTTGGATACCAGAAACAGCCAACGAAGAGTTAAAACAGGACTTAAATAGTAATGAATTCAGTGAAATAATTTTGTTGAGTTCGGCCACCCCACCTTGGCGGATATTTTTTGCCTCCAGTCTTACGGTATTAACCTGCCACATATCTTTCCTTAGATGACCTTCAAAGACGATTTCGCACAAAAGATATTATTGGAATACACCTTGAGTTCATGCATTAGCCGGTTTGTTTTGAAGTCGCTGAAGCCAAAATGTTGCTCTTCACCGTAGAGTTTGCCAAAGTTACTCGTGATTCCTAGCCTGCCCGGTTCCGTCTCTTCGAGTGACGCGTAATAGCAAAACCTCTGGGAAGGCAAACCAAAGTCGAAGCTTGGTTTCTACAAAATAATATTTATGTAAGACAGATTCCTTAACCATACAAACCTCCACAGTAGGTATTCGTCCAAAACAAATGGTCCACGTGGACTACAAAAGTACGAACTAAATGAGCAAAAAGGCCCCCATGTGAGACAGCCACACATGAATTAGGTTGGCCACAAATGGCTGGATGACCTCAAGGCCAAACGAGTGAAGTGGCAGGAACAAACAAACGCTAGTCCATACACACGCACTAGACACAAACTTGCGGCGGGGGTTACAGATGGGGAATTTCAAATGGCAACGTAATGGATGATACATTGTTGTAAATGCCAAATGACAGGTGTGAACAATGGGAGAAACTTACCAAATTTAGCAATTTAAGCCAAACGCGCGACGAGGCACTTGGATGTTTAAGTCAGGGGATCAGAACAGATGACTTGCTGTACTGTCGGCTGGGCAAAGGTGGTACTCGGTTTGCATTTGTAAAGATGGTATGAAAATAGAATAACGCAGATGAGAGCGTGCAATCAATCAGGACGCGCCGCAGCACCAATAACCCACAGGTTTTGGTCTTTCGACGGCCAGTTGTCGGTTGTCATGTATATGGTTGCTGAATATAGTACATAGTTGTACAGGGGTCTTGAGAGACAAACGAGGGGATGTGACATACTTAGAAGCGTGGACATGTTTGGCCTAGTTGAAGAACAAATTGTATGCTATCCAAGTAACCAGATGAAGCGTGTAATCCAGGTAAGGATGAAGTAGGGAACTTTAAAAAGAATAAAATTTGGTAAGATGGTTACCACCTGGTGGTTGTACGACCACAAAAATTATATACGTAAAAAGCGGATAAAGTAGACGGTGCCTTGGGAGGTAATAGAGTCTACACAAATAAGCCTCACAAGGCTCAGCTGAGAATCGAGAAGTGGCTTAAGTAACCAGGACAACGCATGTGTGCGTGGAACGGGTCAATTTCAGCGGGACTCCGTGGATAGGTATGCTATAGCAGATGGTGATAGAAAATCCAGTTGCCAAGGGCGGTAAAAGTAATACCGCAGTTTCCATTGGCTGCAAATCTGCCAACAAACGCAGTGTCAGTTAAATATAGTCGACTGAGCCCTTATTCCAACACAAGAGAGAAAATGGTGAGTGCAGCTTCGGCGGACAGGCATAACAGGCAAGACAGCTGTGGTGGCAAACAATCTTCAGGATAATAATATATTGCACGGCAAACTTAGTGTGCAAAACTGAAGGAAAGCAATCAATCCACATCCGAGTGTTGCCAAGAGCGTGTTCTCAACTAATTCAGAAGAGAATTTTAGCCGATCCTAGTTCTCAAACATCGAGAGTCCCGGTGTCTAGGGCGGCCTGGGGACAATGGTAGAAGACTTCCATCTTGGAAGGTTTCCATCGGCTCCGTGTTTGTGGCCCTTCGACATATGCGACCTGATTACAAAATAATCCACACCCACCCAACTGTCAACCGCGGACCTTAGCACCTTAGGTGTACAACAGATGGGCAAATCAAGTTACCTAGTGATATCCGCAGACAAACGGATGGGCCCGGCATCGACTTACCCCTGACGCCAGCATCGGTTGATATTTTAAGACAAAACTGAGCTGCGTCATTCACAGGATTACCACAGGTAAGCTGTACTATGTCCCGCACGTGGAAGTCATTTGATGAGTTGGGCTGTCGTCAAGAGTTACGGTGTATTCTAAGCACCCTTAGCTGTAGTCATCCATGTATTCCAGATAGGCTAAATAAGAACTGCGTAGTGGTCCGGCAAGCCAAAATGCTACTTTGTCAGGTGCGTGTGGAAAAGAAATAAGGGTACTAACACTAGAGTGAGTATGCAATAATGAAAAGGGTCAAACGGAGCCGAATTACTAAGAATTGTTCTCTTTAAAATAGTTCGTCCTTGGCTAAAGTCAGCGAATAAATAGTAATCCAATCATGGTCTTCCGGGGGTGTTCTTGTGAACAGTTCATATTTATAATTAATGCCGAGGATAATCTGAAATGTTTTGACACTAGATTCGGCACACGAAACTCGCAAATGACCGCGAAACCAGAAGAGAAAGTCTAAGCGTGTGACTACGTTCGTATTGCGTGTAAATTGTACAAAAGCGCGTTGTTTTGGATTTTGGCATTCAAACAAAAACATTTGGGCAATTGACGAAATATGTAACGTTATAATGGAGGAAAATGAAAGGTATGATACCGCAACATAGCCGCATATTTTCGCGGCGTGTAAGCCACCGGATGAAGTGCTTGCACACAACAGCCATTGAGCTGGCGAGAAACCATGTTGTCTTGACAGCACGTAGTTTTTGACATTTGTTGGCCAACGCTGGGCGAATAGGGTATAATCAACATTAGGGAGTATCATGGCCAGACTGGAGCCTTTTTATCGTCTAACCGCTTTCACCTTAGCAATCAAATCAGTCTCTGGTCTGTTGTACATTCTCTCGTCTTCCTTTCCAGAATGAGTCTACTGTGGTTTACAGTCCGCTGTGTTGCTTGACTCTGAGAAGTGTCCGGAGCTGTCCCAAAGGGGCTTCGTGTTGTAAGGCGTACATATCTGGAAATCCTGTCTGTGTTCTATGTGAAATGTTTGGACAATGCGTACGCGTGAACGATCCATCAGGTTTTCAACGGGGGCCCTGTACAGCCTCTTCTAAAGATGTGATTAGGCCAGTTAATTGCCTCATGTGAGTGGGAGAAAGAACCTAATTTTGTGTGGCTCCAGTTTAGAGACCGTCCTCAGGCCTGCCACCCTATTCGTTTCTTCCGATCAAGAAACTTCTTTTTCGCTGGAGGGCTGCCCGCAGGCAGTCCTTTTTCTCATCAGCTTTGGACTGACGGAATGATATCATCCTGGGAGCATAAATACTGAAGGATAAAAATAGCTACCCTAGCCTTCTCTATCAAAGAAGCGATCTTACCTTGAGCCTGCTCACCGAGGCTAGCCCAACTGCACATGTAAAGGAAGATATCTCACTCGTTGATTGGCTGGTGTGCAAGCACCTGATTTGGGTTCGGTCCTGGAGAGTTTTATAGCAGCACCTCCTGTTTTGGCTCACTTTTCGCGTGCGTGCGTCCCTGGCGCATTCCGAACCCCATGTCGCAGGAGGAACAGGGCGGTCTGAGGCTCCATGCGGCTAGCGGAGCCGAAGAGGGCACCTTAGTCCTGAACCATTGGTCGTGGTGAATTATAGCAGCATTTTGCCGAATAGCCATATGCGCCAACAGGATTCATCGTCATCATCAGAGACGGCAACATCAGCGTTGCCACTGATGCTTCACTGCCGTACATACATAGTGACCTTATTTCCCATTGCCAAGCTCCGACCCAGTTGATGGTGACCGGCAACCAAGAGCAGATTACCAGCGGGAAAAACCTGGGGAATTTGAGTGGCGCTATCTAAGAACATGCTCCAGGGTGAAGAGTCTTTCACCAAGGCAAATTACACTCATTCTCGAAGCCTCTCGCCCGTAGATCGACCAGCTCGCTCAAAACTCCGGAGAGGACGTTGGACGCCTCGACTAATACTTGACTATTATTGATTATCTGGAGGTAAGACGACGAAGGCATAAAAAAGGTACGATCGTACATTTTGGAAGAACGGGTTAAAAATCAAGGGGATGTGTCCCCATGTTGTTGCGCCTTCGTCATCTTTCGTACCAGAGCTTTATATTTCCTGCCAGGGCCTTCGAAAGTGACTAAGGGTACATGTGTCTATTTCATTTAGAGAACTAGTATTTCGCAGAGGATCTCTGTCTATGATGGCTGCCTTGTACCAGTGTTCCATTCAGGACAATTGGGCGTTTTTAACGGCTGTGTTGAAAGATGCCACATAAATTTCTCCTCTTAGACTGCATCCCACAAATCAGGACAGTTTTGCAAATGAGATTTTGTTCCACTTCATTAAAAATTTATCGCCCCTTGCCTTTGGGCGGTTTTTCGTGGCAGCTGGGGGAAGAAAATATTAGGCGGCTGCAGCGAAGACGTTTCAAATCCATCAGACATCCACAATCCGTTTGCATTCATTGCCATCCTTCAGGACGTCATTACTCAGCGTTTGGGGGTTTCTGCACACCTCGTCGTGGTTACCGCATTTCAGTACGGCTTCCCTGGCACCCATAGGGTTCGCCAGTTTCGACGATATTCAATTATTATTTGGTCTGAACGAATGGCTTGAACAAGATGAGACGATTAGGCCCGGGCTAGTTTTTTGGTTTAGCCCATTCTAACCTATCGTTCCATTTTGCAAGAGAAATACTAAAGGTACACAGCGCGTTGATCGCCCAAAACAAGACCAAACCCCTATACGGCGTGCCGTAGTTACGCCGAATGTACAAAAGCATTCTGGAAATCCGGACAATTCAGCTGAGGCATTGGCAACGGACTTTCAGTGGGCACGGGGATGTGATTGATTTTTGAGTACTCGTTTCCGATCAGCCAAGCTCGGGCGAATCCTGGACCGTAAAACACCCCGTTCTTCAGATGAGGTGGGTTTATTGGGCATTGCATTCCTTATTGCCACTGGCGAGGTAGACAAATCTAGATTCCCTCTGACAAAAAGATAATCCTAGAAGCTGAGTACATAGCTTATTTCACTATCGCCTGCTCGTCTTCGAACAGCTCTTCATCAATGACTGGATCAGTCTACATTGGTATGTGTAGCCCTGACGTTAAGCGATGTGATAACAGCCCGCAAAATGGTGAGATCTCAGTCGATTCGCGTTTTATAGAAGGAGCGCCAACCTTTGAGACTCTCCATAATCACCTTTGAATGTAGTTGGCAGCCACCTAATCCACTCTAAGTGTTTGTCTGTCATGCCACTGATTGCCTCCAAGTCACTGTTGAGGGCTAATGCTGAAAGTTCGTGCTACCCAGGGACAGACGAGGTCAGCACAACTGAAGAGAGCCCGTACTATGTGCGAGGCTCTCAGGTGGTTGTCCTCTACGGTGGGAGCATGAGAGCAGTAAGGCCACCCAGGCCACCAGGATGCCAATACTTATGGAAGTAGTAGTGCTGCCTTCCTCCAGAAAGGACAGATTAGGTAATATCAGTCCTGGAAACCACACACTCTTATCCGCAACAGCGGATCGTGACCGCCAGCGAGTTATCCAATACGGACAGCAATCAAGTAGGTCTTTCCGTGCGACTTCAAACGCATCTCCCATGCTCGGCGACAGCGGGACAATCATCCATCTTCCTTCTCCCAACCCCGGTCCAGATAATTTGCAGCCGAACAGCACTGGGAAGGATCCCTAAAAACCCTACCTTCCGCTGCCCCATAGATCGGACTGTCGAGCCAGAGACTAGGGGTGGGTTTTTGGATAAAACACCACATCCTGTTTCTGCCTTGTGGTTCAGACTGTCGAGTCAAGGGTGCAAGGTGCTACCCCAACTGAACTTAGAGGAATATTCAAGTACTACGTCCCGCGGCATGACTTCGTGCATTGTGGGTGCGAAGCCCATGCTGAAAAGCTGACACAATGGTCAACTTTCCTAGTGATGTTCGCAACTTTCGATCTTCACGAAAAATTGAGACCAGTGTCGTCTGCATATTCCAGTCAAGCATCTCGCTCCGAGGGATCTGAATATCGAGGTTTTTCAGACCCTTGAAAGTTCACTTTGTCACTTCATTAAACAGAATGAAAATTAAATTAAATTAAAAATAGAAAGAACATTCTTGATGGACACCATCGTTCGTAGGAAAGAGTTTGGATAGTTCTCAGCTCACGCGCCCTCAAGTATGTGAATACAAAAGGCGCACAATATTCACGAACTTCTGGGGCATACCGTGTCGCGCAAATGCTTTGAAAAGTATTAAGTGGTCGTTAGAACCTAACGCACTCTCGAATTCAGGGAACACTAAGACTATGGGACATAATAAAACTTGGCAGAATGTGAATATTTACACAATGCATCTCCTTTCCGGCCGGAATCCTCTAGTTCCGTCTGTGTGTACCTTTGTAAGGCGACGTAGAATGAGTGATGCGAGCCTGGTTATAACCGGGGTGAAGCAAATTCCTCTGTGAGTACCACACTGCGAGAAATCTTTTCGAAAATGAGTACCACTCTCAGCTCACCCCAACCGGTTGTGGTTGCCCAGTTACAGGCGAATAAATTAGACAAGTACCAACTGAGAACTTGACCTCAATCTTCGAGCAGAGCGGATGAGGGTTTTCCAGGTAACGCTTGATGGACAAAAGCCGCTCACTTACTTATGAAGCCGTCGAGTGTTCCAAGTTCACTGTCCAGGTCTGCGTTACGAGTCGGGATATCAGGCCAAGCAACTGCAGGTGGTAGGAGAATTTTTGGAAGTGTTCTGCTCAATGATTCAAGTGCCCTTTCTTAGAGATAATCCAGTTGTCTTTATCAGTGGTCTTCTGGCTCACCAGAGACCTCTTTGGGCCTTTTGGGCGTATGAACTGAAACGGCTTACGCACATTCCCAGAATTTCCCACACCAATTTTATGAGGTTTCCGGACTTGCCAGACTTTTTGTTCCCTACGGATGTTCTTTTCCATTTGACGTCCGACAGTTCGTCGAGTGATACTGTACTTTCGACCAGGAGTGCGTGTCCGAGCCTCAGTGGTCAGAGAATTTGCTGATCAGAAGGTCCGTGGTTCCAACCCTGCATCTCAATATCCTCTGGCGGTATTCCAGCCCTCGTGCTTCCTCCGGGTGGCGTGGCACTGAAAAGGTTTTGGATTGACAGCTTCCGCCTCCTTGGAAGGGTACTCCGTTGTTCCACCTGTCAGTAGTTAGTGACACTTACAGACATGAATGAATCACAGTCGATGGCGATCTTACGTCAAAGCTATGGCCAGTGCGCAGTTGCCCAGTTCCCCCTCTTCAGACAACTTGAATGATCCAACTTGAACAAACTATTTGGCTATGCTCTCACTTGCGATGCCTCGTCACATCCCCCACGCTGTCTCATTTTTCTCTGACGTAAACTGCAACAGCTGAGCCCAACAAGCATGCACTGTGCCAGGTAGGGTCACCTCCGTTTGTTGGTTTAACACAATATTGACTCCGTATATCCTGGTCCAGTGGCTGTGCGTCAGTATGAATGTGTACAGCATGAATTAAGGAATGAGTGGACAGGCCTTGCATGTCCTGGACTCTAGTTTCTGCCAGAGTTTACTCCGACACAGAGCGAAACGAACGCAGTGGCGAGATCGTGTTGTCCTTGTTTCAGTGTACAAACGTCGAAGTCATTCATTGGGATATTTTCCGGGTTTGAAAATGTTTTGTGCATTCGCTAACGCGAATAGTAGTGGATGCAAATAGTCTACTCATCGAAGAGCACTAATTTATAATTTAGACGTCATAGGTTTTGTATCTGTCAGACGCGTAGATGTCGAATAATCCCGCATCATCTAACCAACTGGTCACTGAGGATCAGACTAAACAACACCACCATTGTCAAGTTCTGAATTGCAACAGGAAAATACCAACGAGTGCATCTGAACCCGTACATGCTCAACTCAGGAGAGACGTCCTGCACATTGTGTCCTAAATAATTATATATTAACGGAACTCCTTGGTTTGGATAAAACGGATCCGGTGTGTGCTGAATAACAGCTCGATAAGCGCGACAAAAACATGTCGATCAACCCTTACAATCTACCTTCACAACGGCTGTGAAATCCGGATGAGTTGCTTCAGGTTGACCGAATCTAGCCAAAGCAGTCGAAATGTCGGATGGGTCTGAGCTGTCGACGTTCAGACCAAGAGCTCCTGATCTAATCACCGAGATCATAAATACTCCCTTGCAGCTCTACGGTTTTGTGACATGAAGTCACCAGGGCATCAGGTCAACAGAACTCAGGTCACAATTGAGGGTCTGCATAGATGTTCGGAGTTGTATGGGGTGGTTTTAGAAGGTAGTGTGAGTTCCCGGTCTACAGTGACTGGCCGTGGACGGGACCAGGACAACAAGCTAACCGCATGTACGTGCAGAGTGCCTCATAGTTACTAGTTTCAAAAAGCCGTGGCAAGAGCTGTGGAATGTACAGTGCGATTTTTTCCGTCACTCGCCCAAAATTGACGTCAGATATATTGTGTATAGAATCTCCGGCAGCAACACGGGCGCCTTTCTGTTGCACAACTGTGAGAGGTATGTTTTGAAAGGCTCAGATTTGGATATGTGGACCGGGAAGTGAAGACTTACTGCTGGCTTTTCAGAAGCCGTATAAAAACGTTCATCTAGTGACTGCTGATGTCACCGTTCAATCATAACGCGTCTCATATACAATCACTCGCAGGAACAGGTGGGCGAACCCCATCTTAATTATTTATCATGCTACCTAGGCGATGCGGCAGCCGGGACCGAAATACACGTGTACACGTTTCATGGTAGAATAACTGAAGTGGATTGCTTACGAGATGCCTCTGTGGTAAGAGCGCGAATATACTAACCGGAGGTCCGTGGTTCGAACCCGACCTCTGCACCGAAAGGGTGCTGCAGCTGAGCGATTTTTTACGAAACCGAAGTTACGACCTGGCAACGAGATGTGAAAGTTCTAACCGGTAAATTCACTCAGGTCGCGAACTGCCGGCTCCTTGGATAGGGACACAGCCCTGGCTAGTGAAATCTGTAGCACCCTTCAGGTGCCTTAGCTGCCATGCCACCCGAAGGAAGCACGAGGGCTGGGATACTGCCAGGTTGCCCAAGCCTAGACAGGGGAAGTCGAGTGGCGGAGGTCGGATTCGAACCAGGGACCTTCCGGTCAGTAAATTCGCGCTCTAACCACTTGGGCCATCTCGCCCCCTGGCTAGTGACACTGATAGACACGGCTCAGGCACGTATTTGATCACCCTACCGCATCAGGGCTGTTACCTTTAGTGCGTGGCTGTCCGATTTCCTGGTCTCCCAGATAACTAAAAGTACTCAGTATCAGTTAGCCACTTATTTCGGTGGGCGAAACTGTAAGAACTTGACTTGGCGTATTTCCATGCCTAGCTGATAGCTGACTAAGTGAACCTGGCTGGTGACCACGATTACTGATATTAAAGTTTTCCGTTCCTACCAATTGGTCTTCTTTCGTCTTGCATTCACATGGTTAATAGTGTTGACCCCATATATCAGCACATCTTTCCACGTAAACCCTATAGATTGTTTGTGGACTAGATAAAATCTGTTCTGGGGCTTCAGTAGTAGATTGTTCATCCCACCCCTTTTGCTTGCATCATTCATTCGTTTGTAAATTAAAATGGATGCGCGCAGGACTTTCTCGTCGCCAAGGCTAGATACCACGCTCTTAAAATCATTCGATCGCACTTTTGTATTTGTCTTGTAGGTATTGACCGCTAGTTTTACGATGAGTGGCAGTATAATTTTTCGATATGTCGGAAGGATTTCCAGTTTCCTTCGGGTAGATCTAGTCGTTCTGGACCGAATTCCAAAAGCCTTACTCCTCAGATTCTGGGATTCTGTCTGCTCTTGACGCAAGACCGAAAAGCTTGAAAATTCAATCGTCCATCAAATCATACCTAAAGCGTGCGAATGAGTATGGTGAGTTCTTTCTTTCGTAATGGGCCAAACGGATTTCGACAGACACAATGCTAGAAACAGAAAGAGAAGAATTTGAACGGGGCCGAAAATATCTAGCTCAAATTATGGGTGAAGATCCAGAAACCTTCACCCAGGATAAAATCGATGAGTCCATTCGGTATCTCTTCCCATCTGGATTGTTCAGTCCCAAAGCACGACCAAAGCTAAAAGCAAGTGGACATTTTGTTCTTATATGATGTATTCTTCCTCACAAACAGCCCCCAGAAGAAGTTTTCCCGAAGGAGAAACGTGAGTGTCACTCGTGCTCTAATATCCACATGTTGATATTCCCACTAGGTCTTCTGTGTGATGCTACAGGTCGTCCTCAGCACGACATGTTCTACACTCGACATCCGAATTTCTATTCTATGATGAATGTAACGTCATTTTCCTACTCCCTCAACGCCATATAGGAAGCAGCTTATAAGTTGGAATCTCTAAAGATGGAATACGACCGTATGTATGTAACGAAAGATGCTAACCCGCTGAAAACCGTCGCCCCGCTGTAAGTTCTCATTTTCCACTCTTTATTGGGATGTTCTTTCCTTCTTGTTTTGTGGCAGTTCAGCGCCAAAATTTAACACCGTTGTAGTGATGTGGACAATAGTATTGTTTTTCTTAACCAGTTTTGTAGTCTCTGTATAGGCAATCTTGAAGTCAAACAATTTTATAGGCTCTGAGAGACGTGTTTTCAACAGGCACTCGCGGCGGATATAAAAATAGGCACATAACCGACAGTTTACAATATCTAAGCTGAATGAGGAGGTGTGATAGGTTGCGCTTGCCAGGTAAGACATTTCTGGAAATTCTAATGCACTCAGAGAAGCGTTTTAGTGAACTTAACTGGGAGACAGCACTAATTACTCGAAATTTTGGGGAATGTAACAAATAAACTGCAAATCCAACGTAGAAAAACATGCAGTAGTTAATTTGCTATTGAGAGCTAAAAGGATGAATGGCACTCTTAGTGTGAAAGTTTAAAGAGGAAGTCGTTGAACATCGGTGAAAACATTTCGAACATGAGGTAAACAACTTTGTTGGGGTGATCTCAAGGCATCTCATATCAATGGATCTTAGGAGGCAAACGCAGTCAACCATAAACGATGACAGACCGTCAGTCGAATCCTGGTTGCACTCACCTGGTACGAGAAGAGGCATCTGGAAACAAAAGGCAATGTTTTTGTGACCGTCTGACAAGTTTATTTAATCCCGTTTGTAGTTTCATCTAAACTTTTCAACTGCGATGTCGCAAATTGATAGAAAAAATCAGAGGTTGATGGGTCAAATCAATCAAGTTATATCAAACCGAGCTTAGTTTTGCGCCCTCTGGGGTGGATTTTCGGCCTATTAAAATATAGTACTTTCAGACCGAAACGTCTAAGTAGTTTCACATACTTCACACTAAGAATATCCGTCGATTTACATTTTGAATGGGTAGCCGCAATACGAAGTTGTCAGACAGAGTAGTGGGATCAACTAGAAAATGAACCGAGTAAAGAATTACGGAATTACAGTAGTATGATTAATAGTTTGTACAGTTCGTTCTCTGATCGCCCCCCCCCTCCCTAAGGCGATTAACAGGGTGATGAACGTCAGAAATTTTGAATGTCAGTGAATTTGGAAGTAGCGCCAAAATGCACATTTGCTCCGAGAGTGACAAATACACTTCGTGAGACTGTACTACATGCGGTGTCTCGCCTAATAATGAGCCGGAAATTTCTATCCAAGAGCCCCCGGAATAGAGCACAAGGGAACAATAAATCCAGTAGTGGTGATATATGGAATAATCAACCTACTCAAGAGATTGAGAGGAGTGGGAAGCGCTCTGAATATCGAGAAAAGAATCTAGACGCTGAACCTTACTAAACACAGCCTGTATTTCGAGGACCATATAATTTTATTTGATAGGGTCACACCTAGATAATTCACACCATAGGACCTGGGAGCCCGTTGGAAACCGCGAGTGGTTCAAGTCTACCAAAGAGGTTTTATATTATTGACCTGTGAGGAAAAAACGGTTAGCTTTTCAGGGGCGTTGAGATGTTGTCCGTAACAGATAAGAACTTCATTCAGGAAACTGTGTGACTGAAATTGTTCCCCTGACTCATTGTAGCTGCGACCAATAGCCATTTCTGCATAGGTGCACTAGATGGGAGAGCTCTTACGTACGATGAGAAAGAAAGGGAAAAGTTAGCATCCTGGGAACATAGCTGTTAGGTGGCAGTCGAGAGCAGACTTGTATGTGGTTGGTGAAGCAGTCTGGCTACCTTTGTCGGCTGCAGCAGCCCTCTGCCAACGCAACCAAAATCGTCTCCGTAGTCAAATTATAGCGGACCTGCGGCCTAGGCGTACGCACTTGTTGCTGAAACAACGGAGTGAACTTAGTAAACGTCTGCTTTGAAGCGAGACTGGCAGCATGCAGATTCCCATTAGTCCTGGTTTAGGGAGTACTCATCATTCGATACCGGAGCACTTTCATATTAACAAGTCAAAATGAGATGAAATTTCATCATCGCTTCTTTCGTATCTAGTGTTTTCTTACCGGTGCGTTAGCGGTGGCGTTTAAGGAATAGAACAACAACTATGTATTGGCTGAGAATTAACGCATTATTTAAGGAGCAAGAGTGACACACATTATTCGGACTGCAAACACGGTTGAACTTGTCGAGATCAAGGCTGGAGAACCAAAAACCTGATCCTTCGCCACGAACCTACTCCTAGTACCAGCCGTCCTTTCCGGCAGCTTTCGTTGTCTAAGGCTGCATGGATATAGATCTTATGCATACATTTGATTTCCACCCCGATCACTCGCCCAAGCCCTCTGAGCACCTTCTTTTCGTAAGCACACTTCATTTCACTCCATGTCTGTGTGAGTGTTCCAGGAATAGGAATTGTCAGCTTCACCAAAGTTAGCTCAGTTCGAGGCAGGACACGAGACGGTCAATCAGGTGTTGACAATATAGTGAAGGGTTTGGGTCACAGAAAAACCTGTAGTAAAGACCAAATTCCCTGGTAACGTAATGCTATTTGGATAATAAAGACATTCCCATATTAGACCTATGGTTCTGCTTTGGGATTAAACTTTGGAACAAGCTCAAAATACGGTGATAGGAGTAGGGAAATGGACCGTGGCTGTTTACAACAGTGTTGTTGATTTTGTTAATAAACGCAATTTGTCTTCAGTTTTGCGCGGAAATTCTTAGCATTGACTGAACCTAAAGACGTCAGGTAGAAGCAGTCAGAACTAAACAGGCCACGAGCAGTGACTCAGAGATTGATCTAAGCAGGTGACCCTAGCTACCCAAAGGGAGTCCGCAAATTCTGGTGCTCCTCACACAGAGCTACTAGGTGTGGAATACGGGCTGGTAAAAACAGTTGACCTTGGATCGTTTGAGGATCGAAACCTACTTCCTAGAATCATCCAAGTAATGCGTTTCGGGTGATGTTTGTACTGAAAATGCATGCTGCGACACTAATTCCTTTCCACGTGTTACGCTACCGCGGCGTCCGTAATCAAAGCTGACAAAAGTTAACTTGGAAGATACCATAACCTTCCCCGTAAATCTCAGGTTTGTTAGCGAGTTTGTTGGCCTCATCATGTCTGCTGCTGACAGCTCATTAGTGGTCTTTCTCACCCGACGAGCCCCAAACGAGGTGAAAGTGGCATTGGGCATTTGGTGGGTTGCGAACAGCCTTACCACACTACTCGTTTGGAGAACTTTCCCATATCTTGTTTACTGGACGAACAAGGCCGTTAGGATCCTTTGCATTGTAAATTACTCGGTTGAATCTTACACTAGCACCGACTGAATATGCGAATCAGTGTTCAACCCAAAAGTTTTTGCTCATCTTGTTTACACAAATGTAAAACCTGCTGTGAATTCGCATATCCACTTTGTGTGCAGTTGACTGCACTTATTTGGCAACTTGCTTTATGGCGTCGCGTTGTGATTTCTAAGAGCACGATGAAAGTATACGATGTGCTCTCCTCACTTTAGGCCATCCGTCGTATAAGCTATTTCGTTAAACACCTGTCTGCTTGTCTCCTGTAAGCCACACTTCTTTAAAGTACCGTTCCAAACTACTTAAGGTACATCTGAAATTGAAAGTTGGAGGCACCTGTGCTTAACGCAACCCAGCTGATAAGCCGCTCGTCGCCAAACGGTCAAGTGTCTAACCACTAAGCAGAAGGCTGCAAGTTCAAAACTGAGTCTCGTTGGATGTCCACTGCTGATGATTCCCAATAAGCATGAAACAGTTGTGTAGTGTTTCGGTTTTTCAGCACAGATCGGCTTCACTGACAATGAAATCTCTTTTCAATGCAACCCAGGATTGCCGGATTTACTTAGTCCCAGTTCTGACTCAGGTTCTAGTAAATCCTCGGAATTCACTGGCGATGTTCTGCAGATTAATCTGGTGACAAAATCCGTTTATCTCCAGCAAGGTCGAATATTATGGCTGGTGTAAGTTTTCACGCGTATGAGGAGCCTTTGTATTCATCAGGAGTGTGCTTATTACATCTTTTTTTACAACTTCTATTTCTGACCGTCCGCTAGGCCGCAACATGTTTGAATTGTTCCCGTATCTTTTTGAGCTTTGCTGCCGATGCTTCTTGTCTCCCGTTAACACCTGATGTGGGGTTTTCGGTGTATTTTAGTAGCCCACACAATGAAACCTGATAATCGCCTCGCAAAACTTCTAGATGTTATGTCGAGTCTCAATGCCTGCTGTTGTTTTTTTTTCCAGCATACTTGTATCGACCGAGTGGTTCACTAAGCCCCAACTAGAGAAACATCTGTCAGAAGAGATAACAGACACACAAGTAGGTCCTTTTAGACTCTCTCACATACTCTTAATTTCAGTATGAACAGTGGCTTGTTTTGATGAACCGAATTGCAGCCCAGCCCTTGGCATCAATGGCCAACTCCTTCATATCGCGATTCCGTGCTAATCAGATCGTTGTTGGAGCGACGGAGAAATATCCAGATGTAAGCATCTCCTTATACTAACAATTTTATATGAGCTCTCCTTAGCCTGAAATTGATCCAGTCACCAAACAACGATTTATCAAAGCTTACGGTCAGAAGCGGCACTGTTTTGCAGAGGCTACCGTCTACATGCCGGGGTCCGGTCAGTTCACCGTCAATGGCAAGCGATTACTAGAAAGGTTCCCCGAATTGGGTAATCGTGAACAGATCATGTTTCCATTACAGTTGACTAGTGAGTAGTTCTCGCCCTTTTGTATTTAATCAATAATTTTCTTGTGTTTGACACGGCCTCGAGAAGACTGTTCGGAAAGCCGTTAGTCTTGCCCACCCAAACACGTCGTTCGTTACGTGGTTTCGGGATATCCAAGGGTGGTTAGTATTTTTCAGCGCAGGAAAAGAATAAACCATCTTCAAAGCACCAAGAAACAGCAACCGATTGGGTACCACACATAGTTAAGTTGTTTCGCAAGTACTATGTGTAATCGGTGACCAGAATTGCCACGTTCTCATCTTCCGGCCATAATAAGTGCGAAAAAGGACGACTAATGCCGAATATGTTGAGTCCTCAAGGTGTCGACCGTTTGCGGTGATTGCGTATCGTAACATATTGGTCATGTTCACTGATGCAGATTGGGTAACGCCTTCGATTCCTTTCTTATACGTTTCTTGCGTATAAACTAGATCATGTACCTTTTGATTGAAAGTGAATGGGCTTCTTTCTAAGTTGTCATTTATCTGTATTCGACTCCTGTTGGCACGTACGGGTCGACCGGCAAACTTTCGCCCGAGTTCACCACATCCAGTGGTGACAGGCGAGGTTGACCTCTTTAACTTGGTAATCGATGTGATGCTTTATTCTCTTCAGCTACTCTTGACACCTCGAGGCCATGAAGCATCGGTGTTGAACACTCATGTTATGCTGTCGATGATGATTTAATGACTATGAACACTCATGTTATGCTGTCGATGATGATGATGATGACTATGACACCTCGAGGATTAAAACACTCCCAGTTGACGTCCCTTCACAGACACTGAGTGCGCTGACAATATCGCTGCTCTAGGACTGGACTATTTCGAAGTTCAAACTACTTGAGTAATCTGGATGTTCTCGTTGTGTGGCTAGAAACGAACTTCATATTTGCAAATTGTAAATTGCTAGTACAAGACTAGATGTACAAAGGTAAACCTCGTAGTTGCAAACCACCCTATCAGTGTGATAAATACACTCTACCAAAGCAGCTATATGAATCCCGGCGGACTGGCTTCAGCCAAGCTCACTTCTCGAATCGGTAAGGTCACAGCGGCCCTTACCGACCTGCGAAATTTGTGACACAGGCATGACGTCATTTGTGCTGTCATACGTAGGGTTTATACTCATGTGGTGCGATCTTACTTCGTGGGTAATAGGCGTGATCGCTGCGCGCAGTTCATCGAGTGCACCATGTGTTGACAGCCTCCGAACCACTTCGCGGGTCTAATGGAGAGATCGGATCAATGGTGCTTGGATACGCAAGACAGGTTTCAGGAAAAGTAACTCAGTAGATCATCTGACCGTACTCCATAAGTTACGCTGGTTAGGCGGTGTAATTCTTATACTAGCTGAGTGGTTGCCTCGCGGAGCTCTGTTCGCGCCACCGTGTCAGGTGTGGACTACCCATGGGCAGTGAAGCGTGAAAGCTCTTCTCGGTCAACTTGGTCGTGTTGGTAGCTGTCGTGTCCCGGACAAGACCAGTAATTGTTAGAAACCCTAACAGACAATCTTCTCACACAGCCACTGACGGTCCTGCATCAAAGTTATTATCTTCAGTACGTAGCCCGAGATGGCTCTGTGGCTGAGGCGTGGTTCGAACCCTACTTCGGCTGCCTTGTCTAGACGTGAACACCCCGACAATATCTCAGCTCCTATGCTTCGAATGGCATGGTAACTATGCGCCGAAAGTATCATAACTGAAAGGTTTTTTTCACCATCTTCCGCTCCTTGTTTTACCAGGTGAGCAGAGCAATTTGCCGTCAATAAACTTATCGGACCATCGTCTTCCACGCATGGTTGTTACTCCCAAATTCTCCGTATCCCCGGTGAACGGAACTGTAGCAGCCAACACCAATGTACCGTAAAACACTATTTGGAGCTGAATAAGAGACTTACAAAAAATTAATGGGGAGGAACAACCGCTTCATACTCCCATTCTAAAACAGGGGAGTTCTACAGCTTTGCTAGTTGATATGGGAACATTCTACTAACTAGCGATTCCGAATGCCATACACCAAAAAAGCATACTTTTGAATAGTTACGTGAGCAGAGGATTAAATTGTCGTCAGACCTTACAGATATGCAGAATCTCTCTGGCACATTATCCCTATCCGTTTTCTAAGCACGACGTCGAGGATTTTTTCAGACTCGGCAATGCGTATTAGCTGATAGACAATGTTAACACCTTGGGTGGTCAGTTCGTTCGTTCATCACATTCACTGCGGGAATCCATAAGCACTTATAGACCTCTTGCATATAACCTTGTGAGTATTTTATGTTCGGCTCTCGATTTACTTCTTCGTTTCCGAATGCTCTGTAGAAACACTTGGTCAAGTGGACATTGTGGCTACCGTTACGGAAACGGGAACCAGTTCTCCGGCCAATGCCCTCAGACTTGCCATTTCAAGATGTTTGGCATCACTACTTCCCCCAGAAACGGGCAGACAACGGCTTTGTGTGAGCGGTCTCCTGATTCAGGATGATCGGTTCGCGGAGAGGAAGAACCCTGGTCAGAAAAAAGCTCGGAAGAAACCAATCTGGTAGGCTATTAGCCAAGTACCTATTTCATCCTTTGATGTGATTCATCATCGTTTGGCAGCATAACTTGGGTAGCGTCCTCTGTGTTAATCGCTATTCCTAACTCGAGTTTGGTTTTCGGCTTAGGCTACGGGGAACAAGTTCTACTTGTTATCCCTGGTCAAATACAAGAACGCACGAGCCTTAAGGTTACTGAAAACCTTTCGACACCCCACGACCGATTCCGCTCTCCTTAAGGCTCGTCAGCTAGGCTGAGCCCCCGAATTCCGTCAGCTTTATGTTCTACTTCAACCCAAATTGTACGAAATGCACTCATTTACCAACCAATTTGGTTTTAACGAGAGACCCAACTCGTTCAAGAATGAGCTGCACAAAGGCCGCTTCGTGTTTCCGTTCGTGTCATATTCGAGTCAGCGCGGTTTAGTTCAGAGACCTCATATCGGTCGTGGAACTGTGTTCATAACCTAATTCCTGCGGCTTCAAGTGCGACTCCACTGGCGCCATTATTTACTTATGCACACAGATTGAGTGCCCAAATGCCGCTTTATGCATACCCATTAATATATTGAAAGGACTCCTCTCGAGTTCTTCAGTGAACGTAAATTCCAGCTTCAATTATACCTATTTTCGGTAAACCGTTTGATTTAGGCGTCGGAGTACTCCTGAGTCCATTGTTCACTGAGGTCTTCATAGTAAAACTGGAAGACTGAGTTAGGAAAGATCGGAATTCGCCAACATCGCAGAATCGTTGATAGAGGATTCGAGTCAGACACATCTCGTATGTGTTTCAATGTCTCATGTTCTGCAATAAACTTGATTCACAACAAAAGGGCAAACAACCAACTCTCCATTCTTTGTATGTTATTGACCAGACGAGCCGATGGCGCCATTCAAGGAAAGATAAACGTGACAAGGGCAATACACACTTCCGCAGCTTTGTTCCTCTACTAAAGAAGCAAAACCTGGTTCGCTGCTTAGCTCCGGGAGCTGGGGAACTACGTTCTGCTGGCAAAATAAAATACGAAATAGATATCATCAGAAATATTTCAAAATGGCTTGCGAAGGATCGCCGAGAGGATGAGGATAGAGGGAGTCGAATTCAGACAGTTATTTTTAACGCTCCCTTTTAACAGTGACTTTATGGCTGAAAAGTTAAACACAACCCCCTCTACAAATGTCAAATTTGTCGGCGCTATAAAAAATTCGCCGTCTGTTCTCGACTCCATTCTTCGTCTGCAAAATGAGAACAAACTGCCATTGCCGACACCCATGGTTATTTATCTGTTCAATTGTGAACGTGTTGCCACTTACATAGGTGGTACGGCCGGACTATGCAAACCAGAAAACACTGGCCTAAGTGGCTTACCACAGTCAGCTACGGTTGCATTCAAAGCTCTATTGTAGCCCACCTGGTTTACCCGAGTGCTGCAATCGTGGGCCTCTAAGGAGTTCTCAGCAACCTTATGAGTAGTGTGTTCCGTCGGGAAAATATCTCGTGATATCTTACCCGCTGAAACATGAGGCGGCCTTGATGCAACGCATTCGATGGAGGGTCATCAGCTAGCATTCACTTGGTCCTCCCGTTAGGACCAGCTTAACTTGTAAATGAGTGTATTTCGCAAAAGCGGTACATGTATGTTCGGTGGCCAAATCGGGTCCTTAATGTTTCTTTATAAGACAGAGTAACCCCATAGATGCCAAAATGAAATATATTTGTCAATATTCTTTCGGAAATTCAGCTGACTCCTGTTTTTATGATGAGGATGTATCAAATACCTTGGGCTAATTCAGCTTGCTCCATTTGGAACGACAACGATTTTATGAACCAAGCACAGTTCGAAGTCCAAGGTTACTTCCTCGATTCAGCTGTTTTTGTCACTACTTCCAAAGCTTCATGATGTCACCGACGAGGTCTGTAAATTCACTCTGATTGTAACCTTGAGAGAATGAGTAATCGCGTTCTGCTCTCTGTGTACGAGTAGAGGAACTGCCCTAAATATTTCATCTCTGAAAGCGAAGCAACATGGGACCGATACTCACCGTGACCGTTTCGTCAGTTAAACCTGTTATACACAAAACCATATCGGTCGAACGACGTGAAGCTGTCCAAAAAGTCCATGTTTATCCCTAATTGGGGAAAACATCCTGTACAAAACGTTTTGGATGTATATTCACAGAATCTCATCTAAATTTTGCACCTTGATTCCTCCTTCATGTGACAAGCTCAACCTGTATTTACCCAACTTAAAGGCATATTTTTCCCTCTTCTTTAATTTACCTTACAGGAAGGCGCGTTGATCCGCTTCATCCAGTCCCTCTGTACAACCCCATCCCGCTCGTAATCAAATACTGCAGACAATTTAGTATGAATTTTATTTGCGTTGCACTGAACATTGAAGGGTGAAGACCTTGGGCTGCAGGGTCGATGTTGCGTTTTGTTAGTCTTGGTAATGATACAAGCAAGTCAGTAATGACCAGATGGCTTTGCTGTGCGACTCTCAAGCTCGAGCATCTGAAAAAGTAATTTGGCAGGTGCAAGTTCGTCCAAGTGGTCCTTTAGTACCAAATGCTACAATATGGCAAAATGGAGTAATACCTTGTCAAACTACGTATCAATATTTGAGTGCTTTGGACCCTTGAAGAGCTGTCCACAGTTGTCTGTCGTTTCAAGAGCTTTCGTTCCAATATAACTGCTTTCCGGGGCTCCGAAACCGTCCTCTCAATTGATGGGCCCCCAGAGATGAACGATTTGGTGAAGGGTCAACTACTCATGTTCCCAGGTAGAGACTTCCGGAAGTACCGTCGAATCTGATTTGACAAGGCCAGAATTTACTTATAAGTCTGAGACGCCTGCTACTAGTAGCGCTCCGTATGGAATTTTTTAGGGTAAGGACTTCTTGCGATAAGGTCCCACTCATTCCACTCCTTCCTCCAATGGATGCATGGCGTTAAGTATTAGTATTTACCCCTGGTGTGGTGTCCACGAGGATCATGGTTATGTCGAGATAAAAAATAAAACTGTTCCGCTGGGGCACGATAAGTATGTGCGTAATAATGATAACAGTAGGCTATTCTGCTCCATTCAAACTACGAATAGGAATGAATAACGCTAAAAAGAAAGGTTTCTGCGCCAAAACACTTACTCGCTTTACATATTTCGGATTTTCCGTCAATTCGTCCGAAATGTTCATCAAATACTTTTCCAGCGCCACACACTCTTCAATCTGAAAGGGAATTTTTAATACATGAAATATACGAATACAAATGGCCGGTACTCATGTATGGATCACAGTAGAGCATATTGGTCGTTGAATATTCATCAGAATAAACCCAGCATCGCAATTAGTTGCTGGATGGCAGCCACGCATCTGGTAGAGGTACGAAGCCTGAGGTAACGCCAGATAAGACGAACCTTCACAAGAGTAGTCTATGTATCAGGACAACAAACAACAATCGTTCAGCTGTAGCACCCTTTCGGTGCCCAACTGCCATGCTACCCGAAGGAAGCACGAGGTCTGGGATACTGTTAGGTTGCCCAAGCCAAGACGGGAAGTCGAGAGGCAGAGGTCGGATTCGAACCACGGATCTTTCGGTCAGTAAATTCGCGCTCTAACCACTTGGGCCATCTCGCCCTAGGATAACCACCCATACCCAATAAGATTAAATTGAAATCAATTATATTTCGAGTGCGTTTGTGGAGTACCGGTAACGTGCTTCCAGGAGTTCATGTCGGTGAAACGAATTCGGAGAAGCCATGCGAATTCGACCGTATTACGGAGGTAGTTCTGTAACGGCCGATGAAGTCCGTCCCCAGCCAGTATTATGCATGATTATCTTGTGTATTTGCGTAAGACAGCTGTGGGTATGCATGTTCGGCCCTCTAAGATAGAGCCGAAAACAAGAAATGTTCTGGGAATTGTGCGGTTTGTACGTCGGGCTACTCGTCTCCAAATATCCATGATCTGTCCGCTTCCTCCTCGCTTTAAAAAACGGACGGAAATGTATCCAGTGCAAGTGATAATCGCACTGCACAGTATGAACCCATCGTGGACGTTGAATTCGGGTGCAAGAAACTGGAACAGTTGCTGTTTGAGATAAAAATGTGCAAAGCAAAGTCAATTACACAACTCTTGTATAAAAAAGGAGCTCGGCTTGCTTATGTGACCATTTTCTAAGGGAAAATTCTCTCCGGATATCATTAACACTGAAGTTTCCTGCTTCTGGCATTATGAACCAAACTAACTCACTCGAGCTCCCTAGCATATTTTACTACTGTTCTGAAGTTTACGGCAAGGATAAAGGTTTACACCTTCCCTCAAACCCGTTATGTTCATGCGAGATTCCAGGCTTTCAAAGAACCCAGGCGTGGTGGGTTGTCATCAGACGGAAAATCCAAAACTGTGTACTACCTTACATGGTACTATTATTCAGTGGCAACCTTCGGTGCTCTCACACGTGTAAGTATTAGTTAGTTGCCCGAGAAATCGAGTTCTATTCGGGCGGCTGAGGTACAGCAGCTCAAAGTTAGTTAATTTTCCAACTATTCTGTTACTCTTTTGCCCGACTTAGTTGTTACCTGACAGCCAATGTCAACTGCGCCAGCTGATGTCCTTCACAAATAAGTAAAATATCAGAATTACTGACTCACGCTCCGTTATCGTCAATTGGTGGGCGGTGCCTGATGAGTGATAGTTTGTTATCTATGGCTTCACCTGCTAACAAACCTCTCGACAATAAAAGCAAGTCATGTTACGAAACTAGGGAAACCAGCAGAAAAGTGTCACCAACTATGGAAACCACGGCTGGGAGACGACTTGCTCATTACAAGGATTCGTGTTACCTTCCGGGATGGTTAATCACGACTGGCTTTCTGCATCAGGAGATGCATTTACACTCTTTGAAGAAAAAACTTTACAAGGGAAGGGGAAACGCCCATATCCGTCCGCTTTGCTTTGTGTTGGTCGCATCCTGAATCAAAGTAAATCAAAGTACCAAGTATCCTCGAATCACTGACAAATCACGTATGAACGTATGTATCTCGGTCTGGAGATCATTTCAATTTTCGGAATGGTGATCTGTAGAGTTCACTTCTTGTCCATAATGTGTGCACCGTCGACCGACTGACGCAATTTCCCCTATGTGATGTTGCTCGTTGGTTCAAAATGTTGGATATTCCTAGAGCGCATCGATTTTTATGTTGCCAACTGGAGCTTTTTACCTACCTTTAACACTATAACGTACATGGAAAGCAAGTTTGTTGTGACAACTGAATTCAGACTTGATAACATTACCCATGGAAGTTGTCAAACTGGTAACCGCAGACCGAAATAGGCGATAGCTGGGAAAATTCGTCTTAGAACCGACGAAAGATAGTGATAACGAGAAAAAAAGCAAGACGATATGGTCATTTGACTCATTTGTTCCGTCTCACTGTAAGCGGTTCTTAACTCTTATCGCCGTTTTTCCGAGCAAACAGAGCAGCCTTGTGAATGTCGTTCCCACTACTATAAGGCTCCAAAGTACGATTTCATTTCTGAACAGCTCGTCGTGCCGTAAGAAGTAAGATTTCGACATCACACACTCAAAGTGCAAAATATAAACGAGAAGACTATAAATCACGGCCGCAATAATGTTAATCGTTCTTCATCAGATGACTCATCACTATGTCACGATTTGGTTGTTGCTTGACCGGTATCCTAACCCGAAAACCTGAGTGGAAGACCGTCGATAATAATAATCGTTCGGCTGTAACACCCAGTGTCTAGATGCCATGCCATCTGAAGGAAGCTCGAGGGCTGAGATACTTTCAGGTTGCCTATGCCTAGACAGGAGCAGTCGAGATGCAGATGTTGGATTCGAACCACGGACCTTCCGGTCAGTAAACTCGCATTTTAACCACTGAGCCATCTTGAGCTCAATGGAGGACCGTACAAGGCCAGGATCAGTGATACCTCTCGAATGGCAGCGCGAGTTACACCTCTTCAACTGCTGGAAAACAACCACGCCAAATGAAGATGGCGCACTTGTGAAGAGAGGTGTACCGTGACCGCCAACCAATTATGAAACAGACTAAAACTGGTTGAGATCGGAGAAAACTAAACAACCGAATATAGCGAAGCTCGAGGTGCTAGGCATGGTTGTCGTGGTTCTAGTCATAGAAGAGGTTAGGTCGGTTCATTGCGATTTACAGGGGACCAGAAAATGTGCTTACTTTTTTCTGCAATGTCATGAACATCTCCATCGAATTGTAACGTTCGGGATCATCCTGGAAGTACACAGTTCCATTGCGTTGATCAATCCTGGCGAATATTGCCTTAGATTCGATCTGCAATAAGAAAAAGTTAGCTGGCTTTGTGCTGTAGATAGCGTATGACAAGCGCTTGACCTGAATCGGATAATAACCAGAGGTCCCAGTTCGAATTACATTGCGAAATCTTCGATAACGCGATCAATAACTCGAATTCGGAAGCCAACTAACGATGTGCGCATGAACTGGCAAAAACAAGTGACCAAACCGCTTGTAATTCAGGTACCGCGGGAGCAGGGTAAATGAAACTACTCTCCCTGAAGATAAAACATAGAAATAGAACGTCTTTTTGCGCTCTTTACAGGGACAGGGTTTAACAAAAAGCAGTCTGAATCGATCAGGTTATTACCACTATGGCTTCTAGTGGAGCCACTATGTTTCACGAGCAGTTTAAGTGCATAGGAGTTAAAATTCACGTAGGCCTGATCCGTATCAGGTGGAGTGTTGAGTAGTTTTGATGTGGATAATGCATGGTTTTATATATTCAATACTTCTCTCATCCTTGGATTCAAAACTATATACTGGCGTGGAACAAGCTCCAAAGGAAACCGACCGGATGCATTTGAAGTGATGGAAGTTGTGATGGCTCCATTAAAGCTAAGCTATTACAGTAAAGACCGTGTTTCACATGAAATAATTCGCTAAACCTCAATTTCAGTCATCGTCGTAGCAATCATTCTGAACAATTTGACAACGAAGCCCTGGTTGTCACGGGTTTCTCGAATGATCCCAGCATACAGACCATTCAAATCGAAAGATTTCCCCTGAGGTGAGCTTGTGCAATTGAGCTATCGTTAGAGCCAATACCCCAATGAAACTGAAAAACATTCAATTCACGAACGACAGGTGATTGTGGACCCTAAGTGGTGTGCAATTGATGAACATCTATAAGGACGAAACTGTGCTGATGATCATTCAAAAAAACCGAATTCTTACTTCATGCATTCCGTTTATGAAGCTGACAAGAAGTGTCTAACGTAACGCAGCAAAATTTACAGGAACGGGAACATTCACTTTTTTGCTGTGAATATAACTCTGTGAGACGAAGGCTTTGAGATACCGAAGGCTGTTGCGTCAGCTAGACGGATATTTCTCGTTCGAGACTTCCTGACTTCTGGGGTGGTTTCGTCACTGAATGAAATTTTTCAATTGACAAAAGCACTATCTTCTGGGAACTGCTGGCGATCATTTGAGGTGGAAATTCAAAAAAATATATACGCTGTAACGTAACACCCTTCCGGTGTCTAGCTGCCATGCAACCCGAAGGAAGCACTAGGGCTGGGATACTGCCAGGTTGCCTAAGCCTTGATAGGCAGAAGTCGGGTTCGAACCACGGGCCTTCCAGTCAGTAAATTCGTGCTCTAACCACTTGGACCATCTCGCCTCTCCTGATTATCCATTGTTTGAAGGATCTGCGAGCGCCATCACAGTTGCTTGTTGCTGGTATGGCCTTTCTAGCCGCAATAAGATCTACTGATCTCGAGATCTCCACTGTTCATTTAGTTGAGTCGGAGGCTTCGACAGACATTTCGGGAAGCCGAGAGCATAGCTTCAGCATGACTGGGTGTTTCCAGTAGCTAGCTAGCTAGGCCAGCTCGATAACCACCACCTACTAAAACTAGTCGAAATTGATTAGTGGAGTTGCTCTGTTTTAGCACACTTAATGCTGATTGGAAGCGAAGCGATAACCGGGCTCGCACAATGGCATGATCAGAGTCAAGCTGCGTGGCCCAGAAGAAACGACACTGCTTAATTGAGGCTTTACATCGGTAACTGATGTCCACATGGTCCAATTGTCCACAGATGTATTGCGGTTGGTGGCCTCCAGCTTTAGGTTGGGCGTATTGCTTGCAAGGTCGAAATACGCGCAGTCGTGTTATACACATAATACGGATGAAACTATTGTGGTGAGAGGACTGAAGCTGGATTAGAGAAGTTTAGATTAATGGCTGCGAAGCGATCGAGAATAGGGTCACAGTTTCAGACCAACCTTTACAGTACGCTGAATCACAAACGGCAGAGGTCTTGCGCCTCACAGATAAGGAGAAACCACCAAAAAATCTACAAAAGACAAAAGGGAACTTACCATTTCCAGAAGATATTTTTCCGCTTCTTGTGCATTTGCCAGCTTTACGCGACTTGCCACATCGGCCAGTGACATAGTCATAAAGGTCTATATTGTGCAAAAGAATGAATGCAAAGTAATCGGTTGTTCAGAGCCTCCAGTGGTATGAATGGTAGTTGGATAAAAACCCACCAGTGGTACGAATGCACTGGCGAAAACTGAAGATAAAATCAATGGCTTAGTCATAGGCGACGGATACTCTACTTTCAACAGATGCCGGTCTATATGCAACACTCGTTGCTATGAACGTGCCGACGCATTCCGATGCCAGCAACGCGCCTGAGGCACTATTTATTTATATTTACATTTATTATTATTATTTTTAGCGGAGGTCATGACAGGCAATCACTTACTGTGGCCTTGAACAGGTGGTCCTTGAGACCCCGTACGCCAAATGGCAAACGTGATTTCGGCCTTCAGAATTGGCGCACTGATTTCATCCGTTAGACTCAACAAAAATTATAGTAGGAAGCAGTGCCCTACCACCGTCTGTTTTGCGTGAGTTCTGTTGGTGCTGCTACAGAGAACGGGGCGTGTTACCCAAGAATGAATGAGACAGTTCCTGCCTGGACGATGTCCCGTCGGATAATGAGGACTGGGTTTCTCAGTTTACGCCCATATTATACTCCGTTAATAACTAAAACGAAATTCAGCCGTCCGCTCCGTTAACTAGCTACCGGCGTCTTTTTCATCCTTAGCACCGATGCTGTTTTCGGCCGATCACATCACTATCAGCTATCAATCACATGTTGTTTAGGGTTGTCTTCATACTGGTAACTGGTAACGAGTTCGGTCATGTATTACTGATATCAAGAATGTCTTTGCACCTTGACGGATACATAAAATCGACTACTACCGATGTAACGGTGATACTACTGATGGGAAGGCACGCGAGTAGTATGTGTTGTTCGTGGAATTTCGGTTTGTCTTTTGAAAAGGAGAGCTCTGTTGCTGAAATCGTGGAGTCACTTTGTAACATTTGCTTGGGTTTGAGTGAGGAATGATTGGAGTCAATGAATCTCCAGGAAAGTTCAAGAAGACGCGTTCAGGAGAAGATGGATGTCCAGTTTTTGTAAATAAGATACAAATGAGAGTTTTGCTTCCCTGTCCAATGGTCTGTAACCGGTCAGTTGACATTTCCCAATAAATAGCTCCGCAGCGAAGGCCTTCTTTCTTTCACCGATAGGTCGAAACTTACGAAATGTCCCAGCCCTGCGGTGAGTCATACCTACCTATCTGGCCTAACCACATTCCATTCGTGTTGCGGAATGTAGCAACAGTCTTTATGTGATAAGCGTTTAGGGTGATAGTCAAAAAGCCAATTTAGATTACTGCCTGCCAGATAGGGGGCGCAAATCATAAGGAGACCTCAAAGCTGTTCTTATAGGGTTATGAATATTCGGTTTGTTTGGAAGAAGGGAGTTGCATTAGAAAACACATGCCAGAAAAATCGATCCTCCGTTAACTGGGAAGGTAGTGTTAAGGTATCCAGATAAAATTCATATTTCGTCCTTAAGGTGAGTAGATAAGAGCCTTATGATTGAAAAGCAAAACAAAACTTACGTGTTATAAACAAGCTTACAGGCAAACCAATAGTTAATCAAAAATGAACCTACTTTGGTCAGACTGTGGATTCGAAATTTCACGTAACTTTTCGCCACTTGCTTCACCAATCCATAATTGTGATCCTGGAGGGAAGCATAGAAGTAATTAGTCACGGAGCGCTAAACTGGCCAGCAAACTTGAGTTAGCGGCAGATTGCAGCTGTCCGTGGTTTGAGCTTAACCTTTATATTTTGAGGTCTCCACCTGGGTGACCCTCCTCACATGCACCCACCACTGACAGTAGGTTCCTCACAGGATCGCTTTAAATCACCTTTCGCTTCAACAAATGCACATCCATCAGTTACAACATTCCAATACATATCTATATCCATCCCCAAGCCGCAATGCTCAGTCCGTTGGCAGTGTTAAATGTCCTTACTCAGAAGCAAATGGGAAAACGGGCTGCTTTTGCTCATAGACTGCACTCAACTTGCAGTACTGCCTGTTGTGTATTCAAAATATGAGCCCAAGAAGTAATCGTTTAACAAAATTGTCAGTTTCTCTCCGCTCACCGTCAGAAGGAACCCGAAGAGGTGAAGTTAATGAGTACAAAATCTGCTGGACAAGATACCTGTCAGAAATCGCCTCCACGCTGTATGTTTGACAATAATAGTGAACACATTCCATGAACGAGGTATTCACTGTCTCTTACTCTATAGGTAGTTTCCAGAAAAATTGGTGAGGCCTGATTTCATTCACCCCTCAGATAAAAGATTAGTCCGAAATTGTCATCAGCTAACAAAACACGCGCGTGAACTCCGTCCACATATTTATTCGATTTCTCGATTCTCAGCACTGCGGCTACAAATAACGCGCCAGTTTCGCTTATGTGCTGTGAATTCACATGCCTCGAACGTTAGAATCATCCTTCGGAAAAAGTAAGTGGACAAACGGGAGATTCATTTAACAAACTTTTCTAAAACACCTCCCAGTCACTTCTAAGGTTTTTCCATATTAGAATCATTTGTTTCAGAGACTGTTAACTGACAAATCCCCAGAGGTCAGTACACAAAAGACTGCTATCTTCACCATACCATTAGCCAAACTTGGCAAGAAATATGGCGTTCCTTAAAGTTTGGAAACGAAGCACTGTTGATCCCCAGCACTACTCTAATTTATACAATACCTTCAGCCACCCGGTGAAACTGGGTGAACCCATCGAAGTAAATGCTTGGTGGGCCAAACAAGCCAAGAAAAAGTAAGAAAGGAGTGCCAGAAATTAGGAAGATGGTTTCACCTGACACCGATAAAAGACCCCAAGAGAGCACCGGTACGTGAACCCGTCCAGGAGCGCCAAAATAAAGAAGGAGACGTACACTGATGAGCAGAATATTTCTAATAGCAACTCAACAAGCCACCTAATACCACCTATTTTAATCAGACTGAGAATCAACAGTGGGGACCCGTACAGTGAAAGATGGTCTCTCATTACAGTCTTTGATCCCAACACTCTCCTCCCCTTCTCTTTAAGGAAGCTTCTAGCCAGTTAAACGAAACAAGTCGGTGGCTATGACCGTATTTAACAAGCACGCCCGTATTGAATACGATAATCACTCCCAGTATAACAGTAATTATAAAGTCACTTCTCCGTTGCCTTGCGCTGTGTCTCAAGGTGTCTACCCTAGAACAGTAGCTCTCACGCCATCGGTTTTGCGGCAGCGGAGTGCATACAGCATCTCCCTGTCTTTGAGTGTTAGACTGTTGGTTCTCCTAAGTGCCCTTACTAAACAAGATATGTCCTAAAAGCTCTAGGACGTGGTATACCCTTATTGGTGTAACCAGGGCTGTGTATGGGGGATTCTGAAAAAATCTTCCAAAAACTGATCCGGTGACCAAGTCCAATTCAGTTGTACCCATTCCACTTTACCAATGATGCCCCAATGATGTAAGCGACATATCCCGAAACCTTTGAGGTTCATACCCTTGCCAAAACTTCTGATTTTCGAACGAGGAAAAGTGAACGCGTGCCCATAGGAGCGGTCAGTCATTCTAACATGGTATTTGTTTCTTACTAATAAGGTACTGATAGTTCGACCAAAAACCACAGATTGTGTAACCCTTTGCCTGCATTATTTTAGACAACGGCATTACACATGAATTGGATACAAGTCATATTTCAGATCACATTTCATTCCACTTTTTACACCTAGAAAACCTCATATGTGGATCACTTCAGGCTTCCACAAATCGACGATACCCAGTTTCCTGAAGTCAGCATCACCAAGCTCGTTAGGGTATGTATCAAAGATCGAATTCAGAAGTCAGTCTGACTTTATTATGATAGTTATTGGACGCATTTACAATAGTAAGATCGGAAAACTTACCGCGACAAATGTGTTACGATGGGTCTCAATCACCGTTTCGAGAGCCTCTGGATTAGGATCCTGAAAGGCCGTGGCCAACGCCATGTACGGTTGACAGTAGCGCTGGGAACAATAAAAAGCACATCACATGTAGGGACAACAACAAGAGTTACGGTTGACATAACAAACACAAACAAATCACTATAAGTTAAGTTGGCGTTCATGGGAGATTCAACCGAAATTCAACTGAACATCTCGCTCATATCAAGGAAAACACCTCGATATCTACAGTATAGAAATACGAGACAGAGCATTCAGTTGAAAAGTATGGTCAACAAGAGCTACAGCAAGTGACTTACATTCAATCTGGTGTTCAAATAGAACATGCGACCGACGGAAATTAGGGGAGTATGCCTAGCTGATGAGCATCAGGAAGAGCGAAACCGGTAGTGAGCTGTCCAAGAGCTTTCAGTAACATTGCGAGTAGTGCGCCCTATCAAGAAACTATACCCCAATATCTCAGATATCAAATTCAACTAAAAAGTTATATGGTTGGAAGGCAGTGAAACATCAGCGTTCTCCTTTGGTGTTGTCGTCAGTGAGGAGGACGACGACCAACTAAAGCATGAGGCGGTCTTTGTGACTTTGCTAATGCGTGCATCTGACACAGTAAAATCAAGGCTTATGCAGCTGCCAACCGATCAACCGTTTCAGGCGGTTCACTTCGAAGGCACAAAGAGACACAAGGAAAAGCATGGAACAAGGCTTGGACCTTCGAAGGTACAAAGCAGCCTGAAACAAGAGACCACTTCAAATATTCTACTTAGAGTAGAGTGAGTCAGAGTGTGTCGGATAACAAAACGATTTCGCGCGCATAATCCCAGTCCACCAATTTCTAGCAAAGTGACGTTTCGATTCCTAGATATCCTTGGAGTGTGCATCACACATATATCACTGAAAAAGGTGAACGAAAATATTGATAGAGGGCAACCTTGGCGAACTTCACCAGTGTGAAAACTTTTGAACAGTCCATTATGAAACCTAACACGAAACGTGTAAAAACTAAGGGCACGAAGCAGACTCACAAGCTTCGAGAGCATTGCTTTTCGTCCGAATACACTAAAACGTGATACACTATTTACAGAGCCAAAGGCCTCGTGACGTCGAAGAAAATTACAACAGCTGGTCGGTGGTGCACTGTTCAAGCAATCGATGTAATATGAAGATGCAGCCGATGCACCGCATTCTACCAAGTCGAAATCCTGTTTGCTGTTCGCATCATGAGGTTAGACGCTATGGTGTGATTTAAGATTCAAATGATGGTCAATGTCCCCAAAAAAGGGATATTCGTACAGCGTCGCATTGTGAGCTCCGGTGAGCTTCTTTAGACTTGGGAACATGAAGCTTTTCTACTGCTAAATGGTGTGCTCGTTCTCCAAGCTTACCGGGGGGATTTTTTCATGAAAATCTACACAGCGTGATTTCAATCAACATCTATATTCCATAATTCTGCAGTGCATAAGTGAAATTCGTCCTGACAGGTGACGGCGATGTTTCTTATTGGGTCCCGTGGGGACTTCAAGTAATACACACTTTGGTAATCAACACAAAGATGCGAAATACGTTCCTCAGTGTTATTAAATATACCACCAAGATGTGCCTGTGATTAAGTCATGCGTCTTGTTTGTGATCGAAGTCTCTAACTATTATAACTATGTGTGAACTCCCCGAGATGGGCTGCGCTGGATGGGGACCCCGAAACGGGCGACATCAATGCTAGAGACAATTATCAGACATGACCCAGTAGCGCCCTCAATGGCGCTCGTGCATCCAAGCTACTGCCTTCAATGCATTGCTCCTTTTCCAACCCCAACCCCACTTGACAGCCCACTGACAGTGCTGGATTTATGCACCAATTTACCAGCTCGCGCGTGCAATGCGCAGCTACCTACCCCCCCCAATCATCGGTGAACGAAACTGCGGCAGCTACAACCACTGTACGACGAGTACGGGGTTCTTACAGCTGACAATGATGATGATGATCTCGACCAAAAAAGTTTTTCGTCGAATTCGATGCAGAAATGGATACTATTAATAAACAGTGACTGATATTTTACGACACTGTCACTTCCTTCGACAGGCGCAGTCGGATAGCATGAATTTGCGAACTTCATCAGCATGGGCGCAGCAGCTGAATTTCATAGTCGGTGTTGTCGGTGTTGTACTCAAACCCACAGAGAACAACTACAACATTCAGCCAAAGCTTTCGGCTAGAAAGCTGGTTACAAGGTTCGAGTTGGTTGACGTAACACTAACGGCATAAGGTAATTTTTCAAGGAACAAGATGTCATACATGTTCCAGTCTGGAGGACTTGGAAGCTGTTTAAGGTATCCACCCACTGAACAATCTGATGCAAAAAACGCTGTAGATGCCATGATGGTATGGCTGAGTAGGTTGCCGAGGTCCGCAAACGGTCGCACAATAATAAGGTCCTTGTGCGGTACATTCGGTTGAAGACCATCATACACAACATATTCAGCTGGATGAGTCTCCCGTCAAAACCAAATGGATGTGCGAATGAGCGCATTTCATCAAACGCGGGGGGTTGCACCTGAAGAAAGTCTGATGGACCCCAAGGAGAGCGAAACCCGTCGTGGGTTGCCGAACAGTTTCCGGTAGCCCAATGAGTGGTATGTTCCGTCGAGAAAATGCACTGCGACCTATCGAACATCGTACCAACTGAAACAAGGGGCAGTCTTGTGCAAAACACTCAGTTAGAAAACATGACAAACACGATTTAAATGCACTCAGTTGAGTCTCCCGTCAAGAGAGAATTAGTGCGCAAACAAGTGCATTTCACCGATGACAAGGTCCAGTTTACCCGTGACGGATCCCGCTGTTCTATTGGGCCGTGGCAACAACGCTTAGAAAAATTACAGCCACCAAAATTTATGTTGCAATTGTTATAAGATGTGTCAGCAGCAGCTAAAATCCTCTAGAAACCTGGTCCCCAGACAACCGTGTTGCAAACTAAGTGTTTTGCTGTTAGCTGTCGGAGAATGGACTTCGGGGATGCCTGATACACAATAAACATACACACAATTGTTCAACAGGTTGCTCGCCCTTTGAATGACCAAGTGTATTCAACAAGGCGATAAAAGACTTACCTTCCATGGTCTTGGTGATACAAACTGCGTTGGAACTTTCAAGACAGTTGTGAACTGTGGACAGGGAAAATCAAGAAGACAATGTGAAAAGTAGCCAAGTGACTAAACCTAAGCTAATTGGTGGGTAATGGACCTATCATGTGGAACAGTGGAGATGGATTTTACTTCGTTCGAAAGATTGTTTCAATGCATTTATTGTACTCGCTCTTAGCCCTAGCCAAAAGACAATACACAGTTCGCCGGTATTTGCACACTTCAAAAACCAGTTCGGAACACGTAACACCGCATGGAAATCGCTTAAACTATCTACGGCCGTAGTATAAACGTGCTGGATTAAACACTACAATCAATCTTCGCCTTCAGTAGCTGGTGGCAATAAGGTATACCTTAGTTCATGCCCGGTTTGTTGGAAGATGGAAACATAAATGACAGCTAGGTAGACCGGTCTTCAGGGTCTGGAAATAAAATTCGAAGTCCTTGGGGTCACCATAGGAGGTGAACGTGATGATAGAAGGCTAACAGAGTCGGCAGTCCTAGTGCCAATCTGTAGCAGAGAAAGTACTCGCGATAGAGTGGGGAGAAGAAGTGTAAAGGGATGTCAGTAGTAGCATGTTTTCGCTCACCTCGTTGTACACGTCAAGTAAAGTCACGCGTAACGCTTATTGTGACATGACAATGCTTGCAGCTGTAAAGTACAGTGCAGTCATGTTTATTTAAGCAATTACTAAAAGGTGGATCTGACGAAACCAGGTAAGCTGCAGTTGGTGACCTATGCTTTTCCGAAAGGTTGATTCGGCAACTCCGAAACAAGCGCGAAAACCCTGGTGGAGATGTGACCATCCGTCCAAAATCTATCCAACTCGTCCTATGCAACGGACAACAGAGTAATGATCGTCGCGGAATAGGCGAGTGCCTTTGTGATCTCTAGCTGAACCAGGCCTTTATCATTCGCTGACGAACGCGACCGACTTAGTTCCCTAGCCCACCAGCCGAAACGGTCGTAAACAGTTAATACGATGTTCCTAACGGACCAAGGGTCAAACACCGAAAGTTATGCTTTTTCGTCCACATAGGTCACATCCGTGATCGACGAAGCCGCCTGGACCACAATGTTGCAACAACGAACAACGGGACGCCGCAGCACAATCACGTTTGCATCCAATTGTCCTAGTTTTTCCGAATACATCGGACCCGTGCAATGCTTTGGAGACGTACAGTTTTCAAAGATCTGAAAGCAGTGGCCACGTCTAGGATCAACGAAGAAGGACAGATAGAACCTCAGCATTTCGGTCAAACAGATGTCACACCGACGTTACAAATGCTGTAAGTTGCCAAACACTGCCCTGCTCTTCTTAATTTGAAAAATAGTTTTATCCTTCGCCTGAACGCCGGAATTTATGCAGATAGATGACCTTGTCTACTATATAGCTCCTTCTGCAAGTATGAAGTCCAACTTTTAACCTACTCACTCTTTCAGTAACACCTTACTTTCCAGGTGTAAAGCTCAAGCCGAACTATGCAGCAGAATTACTCAGGTTGTCTAAAATCGTTTGCACTGAAAAGGTCCCTGATTTCAGATGAGTGATACTGCCAGTGGACTAAAAGTTTGTGAACAAGTGATCCGGAAGCATCTCAACCCTCGAAATGTTAGGGACAGGTGAAGAGCATCTCGATTATCAAAAAGAAGAACGAGAGGGGACTTTGTTGGCACCAGTGGATGTGATGAAATAGGGAAGAATTCGCCGTAGATCCGTATGCGTTCATGGGGGAATCATTTGGACCATTTTAAGAGGCAAGGATTCAGAACATCACACTGCATAGCACAAATCCACGCTACTCGTAGAATTCTAGAGGAATTTGTCTGTAATAAAATTCGCACCCATTAAAAACCCTTTCCTTTGTGAACAAATGAATCAAAATATATGTACAGTGCACTATCCGCGCTATCAGAACAAGGTTTCATCAAGGCTTGGATTGGCTAATACGTCCCAATCGCTTGCCGTGACGTTACACTGAAGGCGAATTGTAAGTTAACTATTTTCCGTCCGGGGCACGGGAAGATTGCACCAAAACAAGTGTAGTAAGCAGCTTGGTCAAGCGTTTCAGAACGGATTTTGTATCTTAATCGTGCAGTGTGCCAGCCTAACGCTGGGTATGTGCGATACCAAACCACATCAGGGCTTGTGTGGCACTAAAAGTGAGCGACAGGTCCAGTCATCTTGCCAGGGAAATCTCTTTCAATAACGGTAGTCCCAAAGAGAATGCGGTGAGTTTTGAAGGCCGATTTACTTTTATTCTGCGCAGACACGATGACACTATGGGGTCAAACGGTTAGAGGGTGAATTTACTGACCGTGATTCGAACCCGACCTCTGCCTCTCGACTTCCTCTGTCTAGGCTTGAGCAACCTGACAGTATCCCAGCCTTCGTGCTTCCTTCGGGTGGTATGACAGCTGGGCACCGAAAGGGCGCTACAGCTGAACGATAGACACGATGATATTGGTTTGTGCGTAAATGGTACGGTTGACATTAACGCAGTGCATCTCGCAGCACATTTAGCTCCGAAACACGGTTATTATGTGCTGAAAACAAAATAAGACCGCATACCTTTGACTATCAGTGCCTATGAAACATTGTACACGTAGCATAGGGGCGCCTAATTAGCAGAACTGAAGTGCGACGAAGTTACCGACATGTACTCGTCGACTTGAAGATGTGACAAGCGGTGGACTAGCTACGATGCCGCAGGTAGTCAGTGGGTTTGTCACATCTGGTTTACTGAAGTCTGCTCCGAATGATGCAAGATGCATAAAGCACGACCTAGAGACGAACCTCGGCAAGCTTCAAAACGAGTCTCGATCGTGTTAACGCAAACCATCTGCGTCTCAGAAACCCACCTCATAAACTGCTGGATACTCTGACTGACATATCGAGGTCTCGTCTCTAATGACACTGTTTTATTCAATAACTTACCCTAACCATTAAAACACCACCAGTATTTCGTTCATCTTTCGTTACCGAGGCCCAAATGCTGTGGAAGCCTGAAACAAAGTGCACTGCACACTGTTTGTGGTTTAAAAAATCGGAACAATTGAACTGGGCACCTTAAATACCAAGGCAGGTGGTAATGTTCTAACACTCTTTTCCAAATACAATGGACTCTTATGTGGAGACGATGAAGCTAGATACCTCCCACTTATCAGGGACAAATTGGAAGTTAAGCTGTTTGGGTCTTACCGGTTCTACAAGGCTTCCTTTCTATCACATTCCCATGTATTTTTTCCTCCTCTCCCGACCCCATTAACAAAGCTTTCCTTGAAAGTCCATCCGACGACCCCCTTCGACTTGCAACAGTGATAGCCAAAACATCTGGAGAGGTCAGTCAACGCCGACAGCCTTAGGCATTCCGAAATCAATCTTCAGGCCTCGAGGCCTGGCCCATCTGAATACGTTTACTGTCCATACACTGAAGCAAGAAAAACAAGCTTTCTTGCTCTCACACCGAACTCACTTAAGGTTGATGCGTACTTTGCATCACAGACGAGAATTCAAGAACAAAGCACAGTAACTGAGAAGTACCCAATCTCTCCAATTGCTTCCGGCTACGCACCTCTGTATTCCGAGTGTGCGCAGGCGTTGACATCGTCCCAACTGACTAAATCGAAGCATCCTCGTTTGACTGAATCCCATTGATAGTAGTCCCCGTATGGTTCCTCTAAAAAACGTAAAATAATCGCTCAGCTGTAACACCCTTTTGGTGCCTAGCTGCTATGCCATCCAAAGGAAGCACGAGGTCTGGGATACTGATAGGTTGCTCGAGCCTAAGAAGTCGAAATGCAGAGATCGGGTTCCAAACCACGGAACTTCCTGCCGGTAAAGTTACACTCTAACCACTGAACTACCACCTCCCCGTGAAGGAATTCAAGAAGTGGGAAACTGATCGTTGTTCCTCGTGATTCCTAATAATCGCAACCGATTGTAGTGCTGAGACTACTAAAGGAAAACTTCATGACGCCCTGCGTGCCTTGGTAATGTGAGATAAAAAGTGGGATATCGTTACCACTGCAGATCTGAATGCACAAGTGGCCAGGCGCATTTGAGACTCGGCTGCGTGGTCGACTTGGATTGTGTTCGGTGCGCACAGACAGTGAACGACGGTTTCAGCTATTCGCTGATATCGGACACTTTCGGGGCAGTATTAACTGCCGAAATAACTGAAATAATTTGACCGAATTGTCCCCTAACAGTGTGCCAGCAACGCACCCCAGATGAACACATCGCCACCCATTACCGATGGCTCAGATCAGAAACTGACTCCCGCTCGTTTTGGAAAACTTGTGCAGATTTTGACCATGTGCTTCCCAGAATCTGTTTCCTCGTCACCTTCCAGGGCCAGTTGAGGGGCAAACAACAGCTTAGAAACTCAGAGGATAGTAAATCCGTCTTCAAGACTCTTCCAAGGTGCTCCACTGTGAAATTTTAGTTTGTACATGAAGGAAGACACCACATCAGTCATCAACATCATCGTCATCGTTACCACCATTGTCATATTTATCGACAGCATATCAGTGTTCAGCACTGGGCACTATCACTGACTCCCTCAAGTTGATTGGAATGGTCTCATTTTCCAAAATGCAGGCAAACAGATCAGACGAGCACTGACTAAAGACATCACCCACTTCTTTGAACAATGCGGGTGGGAGGTCATCCAAACCAGACGTTTGGTGGCGCATATGCAGTCATGAACCTCCGAGGCCGTACGGGGTTCCAAGTTCACTGTCAAGCGTTCTAATCAAGCTGTAAAACCTAGATGAGCTGTGCCTGGTGGCCACAAAAACTGTTGCTCAAAGTATTCAGTCCAACGGTCGGGGCGTTATCCTTCATTCAGGATGGTCCATTTCGATTCTGGATGCTTTTGCCCACAGGTAGTTTTCATGGAGCGGTCGCACGGATAAACTAAAATAATCTTCGGGCATTCCCGGCTTTCTGGGCCTCTTCCATTTCATTAGCTTTTCAAGTCTACCGGAATTCACGGGAAGCGCACATGCTCACTTTCACTTGAAGTCTGATAATTCTCTGGGTCAATTGATTCTCGGGACCAGCGAAGATATTTCTCCAAGACCTAAGCAATACCACTATCCGGTCTGATATTCAGTGCTTGAGTGGGCCTGATAGCACTGTGCCACAGGCAAAGCTCCAGGCGCTAAGGAGGTGGCGATCTCCTCACAGCATGAATTCGCATCTGATTGCGCAACAGTTGGAAGACTCCGGAAGACGATTCCGGTAAATTCGTCTAACATTAAATTTTTGGGTCTTCTCCGTTGCTGAGCAATTGTCCGTACCTTAAACAGATCTGGGAAATGGAGGAAATGGTTCAGCACGAGCGTGGTCGGAATCCACAAATGTGTTCCAAAACGAGCGGCAGTCTATTATCGATCCGCGCCATCCATAACTGATGGTAATTTGATCAGTTGGAGTTCGTAGCCGCTAGTTGTTGGAGGACTGAACGTGGGCTGACTTCAGCCGTATCGAAAGTTAGCATTGCATAAAATCAGCCTGCGGTCCGTACACTGCTGAAGAAATCGTTCGCCGTTTCCGTAGGTACCGACTCCAATCCAGGTAGACCACCTAATTGGGTCTCAGATGCGTAAAGCCTGCCAGTTTATGCATTCAGATCTCCGGAAACCACAACGACATCTTGGCTTTTAGCTCGTCATAACAGGACATTCAGGGGGCCATAAAACTTGTTTCCGGTGGTATCAGAGCTGAAGACGGTTGGGGCGTGAGCAGACACGGCAAACAGAATACAATCAATTTATCACTCGTGAGACTACTTGACGGACTTTATCAGACAAACCGCACAAATGCGACAATCAAGGGGTATCCAGTCGTGCAAGGATCACTTCGGCAAGTGACTCAGGACGATACCAACCCCTGCACATCCCATCTCAAAAGCCTCTAGGTCGTAAGAGTGGCAGAGCCTGAAGTGAGTGAAGGGTGATGGGTTGGCTAGCACGGCCACTGTGCTTGCATTTCGAATTTTCGTTTCCGATACACAGCACAAATCGATGCCAAGTGTGTCCAGTGTGAGAGCAGGATAAGTTTGCTGTTCTGCTTGCTTCCGAATGCGGGCAGTGAAAGCAGCCAGACAGACTAGGCATCAATGCTTCAAGATTGATTTCAAGAGGACTGAGTATGTCGGCGCCGGACGACGTGCAGACGCCGCTTGCAAAACTGATGCAGGATGAAAGGAGTTATCAGTCCTAACTAACGGGCCTATAAGGAAAGAGTTATGAATGGGGTGGGGGAGAATGAACATAAAGTAAGTGAAAGGAGAGAAAGGGCGTCAGCAGTAGTCTGCTTTTGCTTACCCACCCTGCTGCATGCAGCAAGTAAGGCTACCAGGTTCCCTCAAACAGCGGAAGTCAAACGGAACCATGGAGCGACTTGAATCTCGGAGAAATTTCTCCGCCAGTCCCGAACATAATTCAGCTTGACGATTTAGCACACACCAAGTGAACCTGAGCGTGTGCTCCAATCGTCAGGCCTGGTGAACACAGAAGTCCAAGGAAATGGGAGAGGCGAAGAGTGCCACGAACACCCAAAGAGTATTTTGACTGACCCTTGCCACTGGTCTCTGGAACTCAGCTGTGAGCAAATCGAATAAGGATCAAACTGGTGTAACTACCTCATGGCAGCCTGTCGATAGTCAGTAGGATAGTTACATCATCGACAGCATAACATCAATGTTCAACACCGACGCCTCGGATAACTGAACTGCGCTAGAGCCAAATGCGGTGAACTTAGAAACCCCTACGGCCTTGTAGTTTTATGACTGCATATGTTCTTTGAAACGCCACCGAGTACCTGGTCCGAGTGACCTCCCACCTTGATTGTTCAAGGGCGGGGATGAAGTCCTCAGTCAGAGCTAGCTTGACTTATTTCCCTGCAAATGTGAAGGGAATGCTATCCCAAAAATGGGACGGATAAGTAATATTGCTTATTAGAAGTGGGGCTCGTAGTGAGTGTGACAATCACGAAGATAAACTTGATTCATTTAGTAACGAGACTCCTGGTGTCACTTGTCCTCCGTCATCCGATGATGGCTCGTGAAGTGTAGACTCCGGAGTAGAAAGCGGGATGTCTATGCTCTACAATCCTATTTGGTATCTTGATCGATAGGAGAATGAGATGAATGTCGGGAGGTCTTCGAAATCCTGGTGTTTAAATGACTGCTGACGAAAGCCTTGTCGGCCTGGAATGCGCAGACATCGTTCTCATCTCCGGAAAGGAGAAAAAGGTGTGGGTGTTTTTGGAAGAACTGAATAAAGTCACCCTTTGGCATTCACCTCACACCCACAAAGCGTAAGGTCATTCTCCTGAATATGCAGTCACCTAACATGGCAATTACAATCCAAGGAGAGGCACTCGAGGTTGTTCTATTTATTTACGAATTTCAAGGGGTGTGTGCATGAAGTTACGGTATTGGCTGTTTTGTTGTACCGATATAAGACCTCGCCCGTTTGGGCAGCAAAACTAGGGCATTTTTAGGTATCCTAAAGCCATTATCCCAAAAATCATAGCTCATGTAGGCTGCCGCCCACAAATCCGCAACCTTATAAACGGAAAGCGAGTGTTTAGCTGTGCAGCAGATACTTCAACCAAAGGATGTGTTCAACACCAAAAGCAGTAGTGTCTTGGTGTAGTGCGCATGCCCGATCATCGGTTGCCGAAGGGAGTGCTGTTTTCCGTGCCTAACTCAGAGTGGCGCAAGCAGAGTTGGGGTCGACTATGGGCCTGGTAGATGGGTATGAACGAGAATATGAAAAGTTCCATTGATGCCGGTGCGACTCGCTCTTCAGGATGCGGTCCACGTAATGCCTCTGTCTGGTTGGGAACGCTGAAAGATAGGGTTATTAATCGATATCGGTGGCTTTCATATTGTTAGCTTCTATTCAGATTGCCTGAATGTGTCTAGCGGTGTAGGCACCTCGAAATTAATGTGATAGGTTAGCGCTCAGTCCCTTCCCCATCCCATTTTATTCTTTTCTACACAATAAGGCTTTCAAATGAATTATGGCTGCACAGCAGCAGAGCACCTTGGTGTTGTGCTGTCGATGATGATGTAATAATAATCGTTCAGTTGTAGAACCCTTTCGGTGCCTAGCTGCCATGCCACCAAAGGAGGCACGAGGGCTGGGATACTGCCAGGTCGCCCAAGCCTAGACAGGGGAAGTCGAGCGATAGAGGTCAGGTTCGAACCACGGACCTTCCGGTCAGCTAATTCGCGCTCTAACCACATGAGCCATCTCGACCCCTGATGATGATGTCCCTAATAATAATAATAATAATAATAATAATAATA